>NC_143552.1:169490000-169790000 GCF_054136105.1 Typopeltis vanoorti | reverse complement strand
TTTCATTAGTAGCTGAGTTATAGTGCCAAGAGTGAATGCGTTTTGACAAATGGTTGGAAAATGAGTTCATACATTGACTTTTGTGTTAAACTTGGTAAAAGTTTTACCAAAACACATCAAATGCTTCAAAAAGCATACAGTAATGAATGCTTATCCCGTACTCAAGTTTATGAGTAGTTTAAGTGATTTCAAAGTAGTTGTGGAACGCTTGAGGATGACAAAAAGCCGGGCCATCCAAAAACTGGATTAAGTGAAGTTAACGTCCAAAAAGGACATGATTTCATCAAAGAAAACCCGAAATCGTCCATGTGATTGATTGAAGATGAATTGGGAATTCCAAAATCACCTGTGCACAACATTTTGACTGAGAGTTTGGGCCTTCGTAAATTGAATTCGCAATTTGTTCCCCACAAGCCGACTACCAAAAAATGTATCAAATTTAACACTGTAAGGACCTCATTAAAACTGCTCGTAAGGGCTCAAACTTCCTTGAAATGATCATTACTGGTGACGAAATGTGGTGTTTTGAGTATGAGCCCAAAACAAAGCACCAGAGTGCCGAGTGGAGACCACCAGAAGAGGGGCATCTGAAAAAAAAAATCTCTAGGAGAAGTGAAAAGTAAACACAATGCTGATTTATTTCTACGATTCCAAGGGCATTATCCACAAAGAATTTGTTCTGCCTGGCCAAGTCAATGGTGAGTTATATCTTGAAATTTTGAAATGATTGATAGCGAGAATTCATAGCGTACAGCATGAATATTGTGATGCAGGCAGCTGGTTACTTTTGCACGATAATGCACCATCTCATTGTTCAAACATTGTGAGACAGTTTTTGAGCAAAAACCAAGTTCGTGTGTTGGATCACTCGCCGTATTCACCTGATTTAGCACCCTGTGACTTCTTTCTCTTCCCCCGACTTCATTTGCCGATGAAAGGAAAGTGATACAACACCATTGAAAACGTTCAAGCGGTAGTAACCACGACCCTCAACAGTATCCGAAAAACCGATATAAAAAAACTCATTTAACGAATTAACTGACAGTGTCAAATGCTATATTGATGAGGGAGAATATATTGATTCAAATAAATGATTTGAATAATTATAATTGGCCTGTGTTTTATTTTCTATCAAAAGTTCGGTTTCTTTTTGGACAGAGGGTGTATAATCTTTGATATGGCACAGTATGACCTTTTGCTGTCCTTGTGCCATTAAAATCATAAATCATCATCCAAACTCATATGTAGAACAAAAGATTTTCTTCATTCATTCTTTCCACTGTTCTTTCTGAACAGTTTCCTCCCTTATGTATTTCTTGAAGAGTACAATCTCTGGTTCTTCAAACTGTTCACCATGATACTGGTGTTCTCCTGGTGAACATTTCTTTTTCAGTATGGAACTACTTTTAAGGAAAATTAAAGAAACTTTCAAATTTTTCCAGCCCTCCTCAACATACATATGGTTAACTAAGTCTATGACTTACCAGTATTCTCATACTGAGGCTCACTACATGCTATCACAGTGCACCAGCTGGCTGATTAATCTTTTTGTTCTGTAGATTTAGCAATTTAGTTGTACTTATTCAGGTATATTTGATAGGAATCTGAAATAATAGGTTATCTTTTACTTCTTCTCTTTTCTGTTTACTTGTCAATTTGAGTATAAACATTTTTGTAAGAGAAGATCTTTTTTTACTCAAATTGACAACTAAAATATCACTACTAAAAGTATACAGAAATGCCAGTTTATTGTATTCATGTAACTTACTAGAAATAAATAGCATCTTTATTCACAGTTGCTCCTAGTCTCTATTCAGTGTGTGCATTTTTAGTTAATGCTAGGCCTGAACATGTTAATAGTGGATGAAAAGCATAGGCCTTTATAATTAATTTTATCTAGAATAAAAGTATTATTGCTTGGGCATCTCTATGGAGTCTGAAGACTCATCATGGAAGGATCATACTACTCATCATTCACACTGTCATACTTGAGTGCATTCTCTGACCAACACTCAAGGCTGACTCTTGCAACAAATTTCATTAATGCAGCACATTGAGTTTCTTACCAATTGAGTCAACTTCTTATAATGGTTACTTTTTATATTCTTGATACAACTGATTATTGCTTCTATTATGCCTATTTCCATGCCTGCTTCATTTCACCGTTTATCCACTTACACCTATCCTGTTTTATTATTTTATTTTTACATGACATCCATGAAATTTCAGGATTCATCATAGTAAACCACTCTATGCTTTACCATCCCTCTGTCTGCACTATGCTGTCTTGGTTATTAACAATGCAATAGTTTTGTCTGTTAATTGCATGTGTTCTCTGGCCAGTTTGTCTTCATAAGATGAGAAACCTTATTTTCCATTGGGGAAAACCTCTATCTTCAAGTGAGACCAGTAATGTACAGTCATACCCAGACTTACGTGAATCCGGAGTTACGCAGTTTTTTATATGTATATAAAACTGCGTAAATGTAAATTATATGTATATAAAACTGTGAACAAGCACTGACATGTTTCGCATGGTCTCCATTCATACACGATTTTTATAGTCTACAAACCTTGCGATTGTTTAATGTTATGTTCTTGATTAAAATTTTATCACATAAAAAATAATAACGTCATCCAAAAGAAGCAAGTCCGATTCTTCTACAGCTAGCAAGAAAAGAAAAACATTGACTTTGGAAACAAAACTCAACATTATTAAGGATTTTGAAGGCGGAATGAAAATTTGTGTGCTAGCAAAGAAGTTCGATCTACAGAAATCCACATTAGGAACAATAATAAAAGAAAGGTTTACAGATTTTGGAGGACATAGATTCTAACGAGGAACGAACAAGGCAAGGAATAAAAAAATCATTAGCTTGCTATGAAGAAATTTTGCATGACAAGAAAAAGACATTATGCCATCAGACGAATCTATTAGATTTTATGAAACCATTGACATCGAAATAACTTTCTTTTTTATATGTATGAAAAACTACAATTATGATTATATTTCTTAAAAAATATAGGTGTTTTTGTAAACCTTTGGTCCCAATTTTATGTTTGTATATATAAATTACATGCAAAATTATACCCCGAGTTATGCAAATTCGACTTATGCGCTTTTTGTTGGTCCCACCTACCGTGTAACTTTGGGGTTTTGCTGTATTTACAGTTGAAAAGGTCCATATAGGTATTCCTCATCTCCTAATGAGAATCGCACTCAGGTCTTTTTCACTAGAATGATGCATGCCGCTACTAAGGTGCCAATAATTTAACTTCATGACCATTGATATACATTCTGACATATTGCTGCTTCTAAGTGTTTCTTGAACCAGTGGTCAAGAGTCACTGATCTCCTTTCTACCTAACTCCATTTCCATGGTATTGCTCTAAGCTATCTCCTGAGCTATGCATAATCACCAGCCTTGTAGTTCTAAACATATCCCTTTTTCTTACAGAAGCTCTCTTATGGCTCAGGTTGAATGTTGGTTATTTCTCTCAATCGGATTTGATGCCTCAATCAAAGTGGCATCCTCTAATAAGATCAGATCAGATCTAAGCCTTGATTACTCATGGGGATCTCTGTTACAACCCATCTAAGCATGACATCTGCTTGACTCTGCATTGCTCTCTTTAATTTTGCATTGTCTGCAAACAGCTGCATTATCACTAGTTATACCCATCCCAATATCATTAATATACAAACTGAACAACAATGGTCCCTAAACTAACCCCTGCAGTACATCATATATGGAGGTCTGGGATACTGCCTCCCTCCCCCGTATAAAACTTTGATATCTATCTGACAGTCAGTTACTGATCCAACTCAGAAGTGTGTTATCCATTCCCATCTATTTCAATTTATTTAATACTATGGTGTGTGAGGTTCCTTATCAAAGGTTTTTGCAAAATTGAAGTACCACACTGTATATGCATCTCCTCTGTCCTAGGTATTTGTCACCTTGTTATGGTGCATAAGTAAGTTAGTGAAACATGATCTCCTCTTAACAAATCCATGCCGATAACCACAGAGAATACCACTGTTATCAACCCATTTCTGTATGCTACTTATCACCAATCTCTCCAGTACCTTCACCACAACTCCAGATATATAGACTGGCATATAATTTGAAGCTACAGCCTTATTATCACCTTTATACAGTGGAATAATTTTATCCTCCTTCCACTCCCTTGGAACCTGTGCTGTTGTAAGACTTTAATTAACATGTTCATTGCCAATCACGCGATGCGACTTCTCACCAAACGGCCGATCACGCGTTATCGCATTGACGTCGCTAACTAAATAAAAAAATAAAAAAAATATGGCCACCACACGAAATTCCAATTTTCAGCTTGGCAATGAAAGTGTTAAACAGGCATGTCAATATCACTGCCCATTTCATGGAACATTCCCTTAAGATACTTGGTGTTATGTCATCATCAAATCCTATCACCTTATTGACATCAAGGTTATTTATTTCCTCAAATACTTCTTGCTTACTCACAATTAAGCCATCCTCTCCTATGTCCTCTACACTTAAGTTCATCATTCCACCGTGATCAGGATGAAACACACTTATAAATTGATCACTGAATACCTCAGCAATGTCTTCTGCAGAAGTTACCAATCTACCATTTGCATCCATTAACATCATCTTACCATTGTTGTGTCGATTTCTTTCTAATATACTTACTTTTTAGTCTATCATACAAATACTCATAGGACTCTTTCTCAGGTATCACGTAGTACTTCCTGAATAACGAAGGAATTGCCTCAGGATCGAGCCAATACCGGAGTATCTAAGATCAACCTCTCATAAAGCTCTAATAAATTTATTTTTATTGCTGTGCCACTTAAGGTTTTTAGATTAAACAAACTATATCAATCAAGAGGCGATCTCTAGAATGTAATTAAGTGATAACTTTGATCTTGCAGATGTGACCAAAATCTCTACTTCCTAATTTCCCGCTTAGGTTCGTATTAAGTTTTTGTAAGAGGTGCATCGGATTCCAAATTACAGACAATCTTAATTGGATTCAAAAGCAAGGTTTATTGAACACTATAAATACACATATACAGTACATGTTATTTTAGTTCTCACTCTAAGAAGGTTCCTGACAATTAGGTTATCATTAAAGTACTCTTAACAACATACGCATACTCTAACTGATTATTTTATATTAGCAATATCAATCCTATCAACAAAATAAGTACTCTAGCTAGGTACGATATTCATAGTAATAATTACTTTAATTCAGTCACAACCAGACCACTGTAGATAGCATTAATGTCATTTACAATTCGTTACTAATATCAATCTTCACTCTGAATTTTATCTTAACATTCTTTAAGCACATATTATAATTCAATTCCGTAAGGAAGCAGTAAATTTATGGTATTCATCTTTAGATCACTACAGTTCAGTTTTTTATGATACTATTGATGTTCTTTCCTCTGAATCGCAACACAACACAAATCCTTTCAACCATAGCTAACAAAATTAATAAATTCTACTTATCTATCTTGGAAGTTCATCACACTAATTGATCCGCAGAAAATTGTTTCTCCTTGATTGAATTTTCCATAGATATTCCCTCTGCTGGCTTTAAGCACGCATGTGGCTCTCCATGCTATCGGTGAACTTTCACAATCTCTGCATGATGAGTGCGTAACCCTTACTTCTGGGGATGGCTGAGCCTATTCTCGCTCCACGGGACTACGGACCTCGAATTTCCACCAATGCCTTGACCAAAACCTCTGGAGTGGAGGTGCTGCCATCCTTCTCCAGTTCACGACACCGAGAGACCAACACCAGCAGATCTGGAACAAAAAAGCCTTGTTTGACCCTTTTATTTCACCCTCTATCTCGGCGATTCTCGCACTCCACGATGTCCACCTAGCACTTGGAACTTTTTGTCATGTGGGTCAACGTCGCAGCGACCACCTTTCTCCATTACCCTTCTCATGCGCCGTTGGTATGCGATCGCCTGGAGCAAACTGCTTCCCCTCGCATTACTGCTTCATGACCTTTGGATTTACATCCCCTTAAGAATTTTGTGCAAGTCATTCAACAACTCTTAATATATATGGCTCTAACAAATATTAAATATATACATCCACTGTTATTTACACAGACAAGTGAGTGGTCTTTTCTTGAAATACTTAAGTTTGAAACATTTAACATATTTACAAAGTTGTATTATAACAGTTAGAGACAAACACATGTATTTATTGTTGTTTATGTTGTTTATTATTTTAACGGTATAATAGAACACAGAAACTAAGTAAATAATTAATTTATTAACTTGATGCTGATATTTCGCTGGTATTATAACCAGCATCTTCAGAGCACAAAAACACTGTTTGTCACAATACGCGAGACTAAAACAACATGGTGTACATTAACAAAATTGTAGCAGCAACACAAAGACTAGAGTCCTGATTTTGGCGCCATCTATCTGAAAAAAAAAAAAAAAAAAAAAAAAACGCTATCATATATTGCTAGAGTCCTAGAAAAGTGCTAGTTTTTCCTTAATATGACTGTCTCCCAGATCTTCGGCAAGTTAATACAGCCATATTTGTTGAGATTTGGGGTGTGTTTTAGGGCTTCTGTCGCCTCTAAGAACAATCTCTCTGATTTATATGGGTTTCTATGTAGTACTTTTGTGTTTTTCCAGTTGATCCTGTGTGCAGGGGTATCCAGAGCATGGTCTGCTAGGCCCGACTTCCCATAATGATATTTCCGGACGTATCGTTTATGTTCGCTGATGCGGATATTCACAGTTCTTCCTGTTTGACCGTAGTAGGCTTGATTGCATGAGCAGGGTACTTGGTAGACTCCTGGATGTGATAAAGGAGGAATGCTGTCCTTGGGTGAGCGGATGAGGGTGGCTAATTTGCTACATGGTCTGAATGTAGTGCGTAGTTTATGTTTAATGAGAATTCTTGAGATCTTTTCGGATGTGCCTTTAATGTAAGGGATGGTGACTGTTTTGTTGTAGTTCTCTGTGGTGGATGGTGGGAGGGGTTTCTTAGGAGTGTTTAGTATTTTGTTTATTTTTTGTGGATTGTAGCCATGTATTTATTTTCCTTTTCATTGGGTTATGTTTGTTAAACCGTGATAAGATTGGAATTCCTAAATTCACAATTTAACACCATGATCATTCTTCCTTCTACTCTTGCCACATATCTAAAAAAACTCTCTAGGGTTTTTCTTTGTCTGATTTGCCAATTTCTGCTTTTACTGCACTTTTGTTTTCCATATTGAGTTGCTCTCCTGGCTTGTTCTTTATACTCTAAATGAAACCGATTATTATCATTATTCATCTTGTACTGCCTCCAAAGTACCTTCCTCCAGATTTCATGTTTAAGCCCCTTATTCATTCATTTTACACCTACCTTATGCAGCCTTTTGGCCTTCAGAATACATTCACACATTGATGTTGTTATGTATTTCTTGTCAGTTCCCAAACAGCATTTATTTTCTTATTACTCATCTCCTCATTCCATGCTCTAGCTCCAAACTGTTTGCTAAGCTTGTCACAATCACCAGCCTTATAATTCCACATATTTCCTTAACTCACAGAAGTCCACATATGGCTTGCCACGACCCAGGTGATCACTTCATGATCACTCTCACCAACTGGAGGAATGTGTAAAACCTCACTCACAATTACATCCTCTGATGATATGATCAGATCTAAAATTCTTGTTCCTTGCATGCTCTTCTTTACATGCCGCCTGAGATAGTTATCTCTCACAAAATTCTTTTTCCTTATTCCCAAATGATATTTCTTCATTCCAATCTATACTGTCATAAAAATTGCCCACAATAATTACCCTTCCTTTTTCACTAATCCAAGTTGTTTATACATTTCTTCATCACCACTCTCTACATTCCCTGGCCTATCAACTTCCACATTACACCACACTGCACTGCCTCATAATCATTTCCACTATTTCCATCTTTTTCCACTTTATGTGGAATTATATCCACATAAAGTGGAAAAAGCTATCATCAGCAGCACTCCCCTTCTTACTTCTTCTGTCCTTGTGAAAAATACTGTAACCTTCTATTCTATTCCCATAATGATATCATATTCTTCAACCATGTTAGAAGTTTATTTTTCACTTGGTTAGGCTATAATAAATTTAGTTTAATCCTTTATCCAAGTGTGTGCAAACAAAGTTTGCACCTGAAAGTATCTTCAGGACTGGGGTAAAGTGGTACAACACGGGGCAACTCCTTGCAAAGGTGGAGCAAGCTACCAACACTCCTATCTCAGTATCTCCCATAATGTAAAACACATCTCCTTGCAGATATGTATAATGTTATGCATTAAGGGAAGGGCCACTACCCAGACTAGTTTCGACCTTTATTGAGGTCTCTTCAGTGGGAGCCAGGCCCAAGTGGAGATACCAAGGCAGAAGCATTAGCAAAGTCATCTCATCCTATAGGAGCTGCCAAACGGTGTGCCACCTTTTTTTTATTAAATTACTCTGGATTTAGAGAAAGATATTAGAAGTTTATTTTTCACTTGGTTAGACTATAATAAATTTAGTTTAATCCTTTATCCAAGTGTGTGCAAACAAAGTTTGCACACACTTGGATAAAGGATTAAACTTAATTTATTATTATTCTTCAACCATGTTTCACTGATTCCAATGATTTTGGGGCATATAAATTCAATTATTGAAACTATTTCATCCCTTTATTTCTGATACTTCTGGCATTTGTAAACAAACATAGCAGTTAATTTTTAGGTCTATAACCAGTGCTATTCAAGCCACTAGTTGGTTGGTTGTGATTTCCCCACCACACCTGCCCTTGTCCAATCATCTTTATCACCACTTATTGCATATATCTGATTAATCTCAACTTCCCCACCCACATCGCAATATATTCCATCTCCATACACACAATACACACATTCACTGCTACTTTCAGTATCTACTCTCCCTATTCCATGTCTCCCTGTTCCTCTTGCAATCCCATTCTCTCTCTTCTCTCACACTACCATCATTTCCACTGCCAAGCACTTCTGTCTCTTCAATACTACTCTCTTGATGTTTCACTTCATCTCTTACTTTTGATCTCTTGCATGCAGTACACTCCAAAGCCATTTAAATACAACCTACCATGCCTGTATAATTCCATTCTTCTCTCAGACACATGCATCCATACATCCACAAACTGTACTCCCTTCTCCTCACACAGCTTTGCTAGCATACTATTCATGATTCCAGCTCTCCATCTCAACTCATCATTGTCATACCTCGGCAACACACTGACACTACATTGTTTTCTTTCACTCTTCTGAATAACCTCCTGATATTTGCCCTTACATACTCCTTATGTCCACTTAAATCATTTGTTTCCATAACCACCATTAGTTCTCCTGCTTGTTTCCTCCTCATGTCCAACGCCTGAATTATTCTTTTCTTCTCTCACCTGGATAGCAGATCTTATGAGTTCTCTCATTATGTAATCATCTATGGAATCTCCATACACTACTATCCTGGAGTCACTTGTCACCTCTTTTACTCTTTTTTTCTTTAATTCTATTCTTTTTGCACACTTTCATTAGTTTCCACTAAATGTCTCTTATCTTTGCATATTCCTCATTTCATTTTCAACAACTTTCATCAAATCTTGCATTCTGCTAATTTCACTCTGTCACTCCTGTAGCCTCGCAACCTCTGTTTCCTTATTGATACTTTCTTTTGCTCCCTTATCACTAACTTTCTCTTCTACATTCGTGCATTCTTTCACTCTCTCAGTTTCACTACCTTTCATTTCATTTATGTTTCTTTCATTTCTGATATCTTTTATCTGTCGAATTTTAGCAAAAAACATTATAGTAAGAATGTTGAGTTTTTATTTTATTTATGGGAATCCCACCCAAAAGATTATAAACCCATTGCATATTAGCACCATGAGGGATCTGAAGGTTAGGTAATCTGAAAACCCCTCCTGAAGACCAAATGTAGAACTTTTGATTAGAGAGCAGAAGTGTTATCTGCTTGGCCAACTGAGTCATCGAATAGCACCATTTTAATTTACATTGCTTAATAATGTGAATGATAATGAAACATTCTCAGAGTAGTGTTAAAATGAACTTCAATACTGATAATTCTTTTTTTTTTTTATTATATATCAGATCTTTGCAAAAATGCAAATATAATAACCTGTAGTGACTTTAATGTGGTGTATATTAAAGGCACTAAACTGTGGTGACTTTAATATACACTATTCTCTTGCTTTCAGGTTTGGTACTTTTGAATCATTAAAAAAACGAAATTTAGATGAAAGAGGTAATCTTCCACCTAGCAAACGTTTGTTGTGTGGTCTTGGTGCTGGAGTTTCAGAAGCAATATTTGCTGTTACACCTATGGAAACAATCAAAGTAAAGTTCATAAATGACCAAACAGGAGCAAATCCTAAATATAAAGGCTTCTTTCATGGTGTTAGAGAGATAATACGTGAACAAGGTATGTATTTTCTCTTTTTTTTTTTCAACATTAGAAAATATTGAAATATAGTAGGTAATTATAAATCACTTTTCCATAATATCCATTATCTACTTCATAGACGAATTTCACCAGTTTTGCTATGAAAGGCATAAAGGTCTATCTATGTTTAATTATTTTTTGTTTTCCTTCAAAATAATGACCATTATTCTTCATATCACAAATGTCAGAATAGTTTTCTTGTCACTTTGGAAATAGAAAGTGAAGAGGAATATTATCCTTTCTTGATGTTTTAATCACACAAAATTCAGATAATGGTTTCATACTTCACTTATACTGCAAGCCAACATGCTATTTGTTACCTCCATTCATCTTTGCTGCACCACCCTTCACAACAACCTTCTGCAAACAGTGCTTGATAGCAGTTGATTCATGCCACCTCCTGTTTCCAGTATTTATATGGTAACAAACTTTGCTTGGTAGTGTTTAACTTATGGTTGCTAACCTTATATTTAAGTTTTTTTGTGTTTATCCAACAGGTATCCAGAAAAGCTTGTCCAAAAATTGCTTTTCTCTAATCCTGCAAAATCCTGATATGTGTTATAGGAACTGTTTCTGTCCTTTTTATCAATAGATTTTCAAGCGAAATTGCTGATCCCCTTAAACCTCATATCAGAGTGCCTTATAAACCTCTTCTTATTATACAGCCTTTTCTAAAGATGATAACCTATTCTACAAGCATCCTGGGGTTTACAGAATTCCCTGCGCATGTTTCCCTTCATATATAGATTAATTTAAAGGTGTTCTTTTTTTTTTTTTTTTTTTTTTCTTCCCTTATATCAAAAATTCTCAAAGAACTTCATAAAAGAGAAATCACTTCTTATCCAGCTTATTACTTCTCCCAGCACATCAATTGAAACGAGCTCTATGCTCTACTTTGAAGACTACCTCATCTCTCATTGAATAAAATAATCAACTATAATCATCCTTTCTTATTACACCCTTACTAAGGACCAAGGAATGATCCTGTGTGACATTTGGAAATCTTATCCTTTCATATGATGCAGGTTTCAACTTTTCAGCAAACCTTCTGCAAACAGTGCTTTGTTTCCAGAATTCATATGGTAACAAATTTTGCTTGGTAGTGTTTAACTTATGGTTGCTAACCTTATATTTATGTTTTTTTGTGTTTATCCAAAGCCCAAATTGAATGTCATCAAGGACAGGAATGGAGCATTACTAACAGAAGGATTGGGAATCAAAAACAGATAGGAAGAATACTGTGAGGAACTGTACAGTACAGTGGATAAAGAAAATTTGGAGGAGCCCTCTCACCAAGAAAATTCTGATTTGGAACCTCCTCCACTTAGGCATGTAGTTGAAAGAGCAGTTATGCAGCTTAACAGTAATAAGGCAACAGGTGCAGATGGAATCCCAGCAGAGTTAATTAAGGCCACAGGAGATGGAGGGATAAGAGTGTTTCATAGATTGATTACAAGGATATGGGAGACAGGCTCATGACCTAGAGATTGGAAGAAGTTGGTTTTCATACCACTACATAAGAAGGGAGATATGAAGGCTTGCAAGAACTATAGAACTATTAGTTTAATATCTCATGAAAGCAAAATTTTATTGAAGATCATGCTAAATAGGATTGAGGCCAAAGTTGAGGCAGAGATGTCCGAGGAACAAGCAGGTTTTAGGAAAGGTGAGGGCACCAGAGATCAGATCATAGAAAAATATAAAGAATTCAGACTTCCTCTGATAATGTGTTTCTTAGACTACTCTAAAACTTTTGACTGTGTTCATCATGTGAAACTGTGGGAAGTAATGAAAAGAACGGGTTTTCCTCAACACACTATCAGGTTGATAGCCAACTTGTACAGGAAACAAGAAGCCATGGTAAGAACAGGTGTTGGATTGGTTGATTGGCTTCAGGTGGGAAAAGGAGTTAGGCAAGGATGTTTACTTTCTCTTCACTTGTTTAGTATATATACAGAGGACATCATGTGCGAAGCGTTGGATAAGCTCAAGACAGGAATTAGGATAGGTGGTAGCTTGATCAGTAATCTGAGGTATGCTGATGATACCGTACAAGTTGGCTATCAGGTTGATAGCCAACTTGTACAGGGAGCAAGAAGCCATGGTAAGAACAGGTGTCGGATTGGTTGATTGGCTTCAGGTGGGAAAAGGAGTTAGGCAAGGATGTTTACTTTCTCTTCACTTGTTTAGTATATATACAGAGGACATCATGTGTGAAGCATTGGATAAGCTCAAGACAGGAATTAGGATAGGTGGTAGCTTGATCAGTAATCTGAGGTATGCCGATGATACCGTACTCCTCTGTAATGACAAGAAAAAACTAGGGCAAATTCTTGATAAAGTTAACAAGATCAGTAATAACAGAGGACAATCCTAGCAAGAGAAAGATTATGGTTCTCAAAGAAAATACAAACAGTGAAGCTCTTGAGAAACAAGTGTACCTTAATGGAGAAAGAATTGAGGAAGTCAGCAAGTTTGAGTAACTGGGATCCATTATTAATGTGAAGAATTACTGTTCAGAAGACATCAGAAGAAGATTAAGAATGGTAAAACAACAGTCATAGACTTGTCTAAAATCTTGAAGGATGGATCTATTTCCATGGGAACAAAGTTGAGAATTTTGGATGCAGTTGCTTTTCCAACAGCGACTTATGGATATGAAACTTGGAACCTAAAGAAGTCAGATTTTGCCATCAATTCTGGTTATTTTTCTTGGAAGAACAAAATTTACAAACAGATAGAGAGAATAGCTATGGTCCCCCCCCTCTCTCTCTCTCTCTCTCGACCTCTTGTCAGTTTTTACATGGAAATTTTGAAAAGCGAGCCACAGACTCAGCCCATCTCAAACCTTCTATCTGACTGAGATAGAAGGTTTGAGAGGGGGCTTATAGATGATGTGTTCTCTATTTGGTCTCATGGCCCAGACACATTAGACTCCTTCCTCAGTCACCTCAGTAGCCTACATCCAAGAATCCACTTTATGATGGAAAAGGAAAATATCAATAGTTTACCCTTCCTAGACACCTTAGTACATGCCTTCCTAATGGTAATCTTTCCTTCTCTTTATATAGAAAACCTACTCACACAGGCAGATACATTCACAAGCTCTCCCACCACCACCCCTCTCAACAGTATGGCATTATTAAAACTGTAACCAATAGAGTCCAAAAGCTTTGTTCCAGTGGAACCTCTCTTTCAATCGAATTCAACTGCATACACAACACCTTCCTTTCCAATGGCTACAGCAATTACAGAATTAAAAAAATAATCATTTTTTTCCTCCCCCATTCCCTGGCCATCCCTTTAGGACTTCAGAAATGCCATCACCATCTGTGGCATCAGAAAAAATAGCCAAGTCCTTAAAAAAATGTGCAACCTCCATACAGCATTTAATCCCCACTGTAAACTTACCACCCTAATTTGTTCCACCTGTGATCAGCTCCTGCCAGATCATAGGGTATATAGAGCACCCTGTTCCTGCAAGCTGTCTTACTTTGGACAAACAGGTAGATCAGCAACCATCCATTTTGAAGAACACAAATCATACATCTGCAATCATGGTCAATCTGGCCTTGCCAGATTAATAAATTTAAAAAAAAGGACTGTTTTTAGAATCTGCAGTGGCACTCAGAAATCAACCAAATTTAAATAAATATGGTTGCATAAAACTTGCCAAAATTTGGGAAACATTAATTATCAGAGATCCCACTTTACATCTCCTAGGCCACCTACAAATGCCTATAGAGGGCACTCCACCTAAATAGTGACTTTAGTCACTCACATGTTTCACTTAGTATTGTATTTGAGGATGTTGCTACAAAAGTTTGTAATCCCTAAAGATGTCTTAGTGACTGAGATGAATTATTGGAAGCATTAAAATTAGTTTTAATCCTTTCCCAGTGCTATAAATATTCCATTAAACCTCCAACATGAAGTCTATCATCCTGTAGGATCTCTACATCAACTGCATTTACTATTGCTCTTCCCAGTTTTGAATCATCAGCAGACAACTGAATATTTCCCATCAACAAATAATTTTTTATATCAGTGATGTACAAATTAAACAACAGAGGACCAAGTACTAAGGGCTGTGGTATATCACTTGTCACCCACTCCTTTTACTGGACTCATCTACTCCATAAACCATTCTTTACTATTTGTCCACCCCCCCCATTCAAATCACTAGATTCATATTCATCTTTATTTATTATAATTTATGCAACAGAATTCTATGTGAAATCCTGTCATATGCCTTTGAAAAGTCCAGCATTATCACTGAGTAGCCATTTCTCTTATCTAACTCCATTTTAAGTTTATTATAAAAAAGTAAGCAAATTACTGTCTGATCACAGATGCAAGAACTCTAGCTGGCAGATTGCCAAGACGAGTCAGTTCATGTTGAAGGGGAGGAAGGAATAAGGCGATGTACGAATTCGTTACCAACACGCGAAATCACTTGCTTTATACGTAAAATTTTCCAACTGTTGTACAAACAAAATAGTTACCACTTTAAAACTAGTTATTTGTAATCCTAGAATTTTCATAAAAGAAAAGCTAATTTTTTGACATATAATAATAAATACTCGTCCCACGAAACACATTGATTACCCTATTATCAGAATGGATTTGCCTCTTCTGCCATACACAGAAGTGTCAAGGGGGCGGAGGTCTCACATCTGTGGACAGTACTAAAGCAACATCTACCCTTCAAAAAACCATGTTGTCCCTTATAAAGTATAGTTATTATAGGTTTACATAATTCTGTCTTTTACCAATTTCTCCAATACCTTCATCACCACTTTGTGTAAGACCTGATTACCTTATGACCAGAAAGAGAGAGACTATATAACATACTCTTTGGCATTAGAGTTATAGTAAGATATCAAAATTAAGAATGAAAAATACAAAAATGTAAATGCGTATATTTGCTGACATTCTAAGGTTCCATCAGTGAGAGTGGGACCCAAGAAGGTACCCACTCTCACTGATGGAACCTTAACTTACTGAAGCTAAAATTAACGAAGAAATCATGTATTTTCCACATAAAGTAGTAAAATGGTGTATCACTATATCAGAGATATTTGTAGAAAGTTTTTTTCACTTGGTTACAAAGTAAATTTTAATTGGCAAGAAATTATATGCTTATTTTAAACCAAGCATAAGCAAACAGTTCGCACATATATGCTTGTATATAGAGGCTTTTGGCTTCACATTAATTGCTTTAGCATCCCATAAAGAATTAATAAAATAGATTTTAAAAAAAATAGATTTAAAGAATCCTTCACTCACTATGAATATACTATAGATTTACATAACCTTTTGTGAGTGGGAGCCACATAAAAAAAAAAAAATGTTGCCAAAAAAAAACAGTTCAAACTATTAAGTATAGTTTCTGGGAAAATTCCCATGTTACTCCTCTTAAACACTATTATTATAATTACGGCTATTATAGCCTGTTTTTGTTTAGGAGTGTCCCTTATTTAAATACATTGGCTATCATTACTCAAAAAAGGGGTGTATATATATATATATATATATATATATATTTTTTTTTTTAGGTTATGGGTGAGTATAGAAGGCAATTATGGCAGAATAAAAGAGGTGGAAAAATTATGTACATACCTTGTTTTGAGTCTACGATGCCTTCCAATTCCATGATTCCACTGAAGTTTGTTTATAAACGGGGGAGGGGGGGAGAGAACACGGGGGGGTTGACGCGGGAAATAAGTGTGGAAACCCGGGTTACTATTAATAATTATATATATATATTATATATATATATATAATATATTTAATATTTTTTTTTTTTTTTTTTTTTTTTGTTTAGGGGCGCATTTTTGCATGGGGAGGGGGGAAAATGAAGGGGAAGGGTATACTTATATGGAAACTGAGGCAGGGGTTAACGGGGTGTAGAAAATTTCGGTCAACTGACCGTCATTGGAACTTCGGTCAGTCGACCGAAATGGTCTACACCCCGTTAACCCATGCCTCAGTTTCCACATAAGTATACCCTTCCCCTTTGTTTCCCCCCCCCCCCCACACACACACACAAAAATGCACCCCTAAACAAAATAATATATTATTAATAGTAACCCAGGTTTCCAAACTTATTTCCCGCATCAACCCCCCCCCCCCCCCGTTTATAAACAACCTTCAGCGGGATCATGGAATTGGAAGACATCGTAGACTCAAAACAAGGTATTTTCATAATTTTTCCACCTCTTTTATGCCATAATTGCCTTCTATACTCACTCATAATGCCCTAATATATATATATATATATATATATATATATATATATATATACACACACCCCTTTTTTGAGTAATGATAGCCAATGTATTTAAATAAGGGATACTCCTAAAAAAAAACAGGCCTATAATAGCCATAATTATAATAATAGTTCAAACTATAACTGAAAAGAGCTAATAACCTATTAAGGTGTTCCATAGGAACTGAATAGAAATGAAGTTACTTCAGAAGAGTTAAATGTAGTCTTAGAATGACTATTGCTCAAATCTGTGGTAAATTGAAGCAGCCATATTAAGGTTAGGTGAGCATTTCATAGCAGATACTCATTTTAAAAATACTCTCAACCTATAGTGACTTCAGTGCAGCACAGTGGTCTGTCTCCATTAAATCCTGTGGTGTGAAGGGGTATCAAAACCATGGATTGCCAGTCTTGCTTCATCACATAAGCTTCATGAGCAATCATTTGTGTGATGAAGCAAGACTGGCAGGATATAATGGAAACAGATAACTTTGCTGCACTGAAGTCACTATAGGGTTGAGACTAACTTAACAGCTCTACCATTTGATCCAAAACAAGCTAAGTCACGGTCATAAGAAACTTTATACCATCCAGGATGTGCAGCCATACTCCCTGATCCTTCAGAGAAGGTCTCCTAGCTGGATGTGTGGTTGGAAAATAGCATGAATATTATATTTATGAAGAAGATGAACAATCTTTTCAGCTGTCCCTTGGATATATGTGATGGAAATAGCTTTGTTGTGATCTTGTGTATCAGATGTGGGATACATTCACACATTGATGCTGTTATGTATTTCTTTGTCAGTTCCCAAACAGCATTTATTAATTCCAAACAACATTTCCTTATTGCTCAACTCCTAATTCCATTGTGTCTTCTAAGCTTATCATAATCACCAGCCTTATAGTTTTGCATATATTCTTTTATCACAGATGTCTTCATATGATTAGCGACAACTCAGGTGATCACTTTATGATCACTCTAACCAGCGTTGGAGGGAAGTACAAAACCCCACTCACAATCACATCCTCTGATGGACTTCTTCTTGCTCAGTCTCCTCATGTCTGAGGACTCGTGATCCTAGCCACAATATCTCTCCATTTCTTTCTGTCTTTTGTTGCAGCAGTGGCCAACTCCAAAGTAATTCAGGTTATCTTTTTAATCTGGTCCAACCATCTTGGTCTTGGGTGTTCTCTTTTTATTTGTCCTTCCACTTTGTCCTTGATAAGTTTTTCCAGGTTGTCATTTTCATGTCTGATGAAGGATGACACATAATTACATTCTTTATTGAGGTCTAATCAGTGGGAGTCAGACCCAGGAGGATATTAAGGTTGAATTAACACAGAAGTCATATATTTTCCACATATAAATAGTAAAAAAAAAAAAAGTTATCACCTTAGGGAAAATACTCTGGATCAGAAATAGTTTTAGAAAGTTTTTTCATTAAGGCAATCGATTCGAAATCAGAAATCAACAACTCCTGTATACAAGTAGCTTAGTTGTAAAAAAAAATATTTCGTGTGCAAACTGTTTTGCAAGTGTAAACTTGGGCAGTGGAGGTTAAACAAGAACATAATTTCTTGTCAAGTATAACATTTCTTTATATGGAAATGTTATAGAGAGAAATCTTTATATGGAATTTTTCATTTGAAGTTGAGTTAGCTGATCTCATATGGAGGTAGAAGGGTTTTTTCTTCTGGAAACTCGGGTTTTTCATCCCACATACAGGCAGACAGAAAGTACTGTTGTTGGTGGTGATGGTCAGTAGATGGCATTGATGGTAGTTGTCTGTAGTAGAGAGAGAGACAGATGTGTGTAGTGTAGTGGAGTAGCATGCTCTTCCATGATTAGTCCTTTGACTCCTTGGAGGTGTCATGTAATAATAAATATACTTTGAGGTTATTTTTCTAGTAAAGTTAAAATATATTAACAGCTATAGGGGCTATAATGGATATGGATCCCCCCCCCAGCTAATTTCCATATGAAATTTCTAGGAAATTACTTGACACCACTATATCCAAACAGTCTAGTGATGCACTGTTGATTATGTGTTTGCTATCAGGTCTTGTAACCTAGAATAGTAAATATTTAGAACATTTAAACAGCAAGCACCCAAAATTACATGTCACTATTGATTTGAATTTGATTATATTCTGACTCAAAATTTTGAATTTGAAATTCAAATTCATTGACACTTTTGCCACTGAACTGAACTATGGAATATGCATACAGGTCTGTGTAGCCTTGTTAAAACATCAATTGTTCCATACTGCTAGGCTGCATGAAGAAATACCATTATGAGTTTGATTTTAGTCTTTGACTAGAGGAACTTTTTCTGTACATTTCTTCATCCTTGTTTCCTGAATTACTGAATCTTTGGTGCATGTGTAGAGTTTTAATACTGCAACTTGAAAAAGCACCATAGGACTCTTGACCCAAGTCGTTACCAGCCTGAACTCAGTTGTCCTGCATGATTAAGGTTGAAACTGGTTGCTGGATTATTTCCAAAAGTTTAACTGAAAGAGTTCTGCCTACTCACTTTGGGTAACAACATTTTTTTCCCTATTCCTCTTTGTGTCCTAGAGCAGCACTTCCCAAACTGTGGACCGTTAGTTTTGTTGAGGGGTGTGAAATAATGAAAACTAATTTAAAATGTTTTAAGACTAAGTGTGCCGTGTCAAAGGTGTATGTAAAATGCTAAAAATGTAATATTTGCATTTGATTTTTGCAATATTTGCTATGTGTTTTGTATTGAATATAAATACAATAAATATTATAATAATATATGTGTGTATTACAATTTTTTTTTGATGTGGGCCATGAATTATTTTAATTTTTCCAAAGGGGCCTTTACATCCATAAGTTTGGGAAGCACTGTCCTAGAGTATTTGAACCTAGGTTTTTCCAATCAAAAAATCTTCATCTATACCAACTGAGTTACAGAGGCTCTTGCTCAGTTAACATAGTTCTGTGCATGTTCCTGTTGTCATGTCATTTTATCATGTATATGTACATGTGCTCTCTCTCTTGTAAAGTAATTGGATAATTGCTTTATGACAATCAGAAAAGATTAAAACTGTGACTCAACATGGTCTGCCAATTCTAAGATTTTTCTTTCATCATCATAGTGACAGTGAAGTAAGATTTCTGAAGCATTCTAGAATACAGAATACTGTCTCTTAGCTTGGTCATCACTGGCTGAAGATGACACATCTTGAACTAGTGTGACCATAGAGTCTCCTGCATAGTCTTCTACATTAATGCAGATCACTATCTTCAGTTATAAATATCAACTTTCATAACTGAAGATACACTGAATCAAAATCAAATATTTCATAAAAGGGAAGATTTATTATCTGAAGTTAGAGTGGTGTGTGTACACCTACCCACACACACACACACACACATATTTTCACTTATTACTGAAAATTTAACCTATTTTAAGTTACTTACTTGCTCCAAGTGATATAAATCCCTGGATAGAGATCCTGTTTTGATATGCATTTCAGTTAGAGTTCTTAACATAATCCAGACAGATTGTTAGACATTCAAGCTTGTCTCCTTAAGAAAGAGACAACAACAACATAGATGACAAGAAATTATAGTAACTCAAATACTATTTCCTGTATTTTGTCAAAGTGACATCAGGAAATAATACAGGTAAATATTCACTAGTGAACAAACTAATCTGAACCCTCACATTAAAGAAAAATAAGTACAAACATTAAATTCCAACTTTACCTAATAATTTATATGTGCTTTCATTAATTCACTTAGGCATGGACTCTACCAATTATTATTATTATTATTATTATTCAGGCCTCCAAGGAGTCAAAAGACTCATCGAGGGAGGTCCTTTCTAAGACATAAAATCTATCAAGACTCATCGAGGGGAGGTCCCCCCCTGAGAAACACAAAGTTTATCATACCACTCCTTAAACTCACTGACCGTTCTCGCTCCCACCACTCCATCAGGCAATGCATTCCACGGCTCAACCACCCTCCACACAAAGAAACCACTCCTTACCCTCTTGCTCACAGTTTCCTTTCGTAACTTCCAGGGATGGCCTCTTGTCATCACTCCTTCCCGCTGATCAACCAAGCGAAAGAACTCCCCAGTGTCAACCCTGTAACCACCTCTCAACAGTTTAAAAGTCTCAATCATATCACCTCTCCTTCTTCTATCCACCAAACTCTGCAGTCCGCATTCTCTCAGCCGATCCTCATAACTATCCTTGTACAGTCCTGAAACCATCTTTGTCATCCGTCTTTGTATCCTTTCCACAGTTAATTTATCCCCTTCAAATCCTGGGGACCAAATCTGAGAACAATAGTCCAAGTGTGGTCTGATCAGAGACTTATACAACGGAATGATAACCCTCTTATCTCTGCAGGTCAGTGTCCTTCTCATAATAGCAGCAATCCTCTGTGTTACCTTCACCACCTTTGCAATATGTCCCCTAAACTTCAGGTTTCTATCAATCATCAACCCCAGATCTCTTGTCTCCCCTACTTCCTCCAGTATAACTCCTCCCATAGAGTATGCAGCATCCCATCGATATTTCCCAAACCTCAAGACCTTACATTTTGCTGCATTAAACTGATACCCCCATTCATTTGCCCATCTATCTAGCTTATTTAAATCCTCTTGCAGGGCTACCACATCTGCACTATTACTAATAATCCTTCCAAGCTTCGCATCATCTGCAAACAACTGAATATCCCCTTGGAATCCACTGGCAATGGCATTGATATAAAGGTTAAACAATATAGGTCCTAGTACTGAGCCCTGTGGGACCCCACTTGTAACCCTCTGCCTCCTGGAAACTGCCCCACCATACACAACTCTCTGATACCTATCAGACAGCCAATCCTGAATCCAGTTGACCAATCTGACATCCAGACCCATGTGCTGCAACTTAAATATCAGCTTATCATGTGGCACCCTGTCAAATGCCTTTGCCAAGTCTAAGAAAATTGCAGTATATGCCTTTCCCTCATCTAATGCTCTTGTAACTTTATTATAAAAGGCTAGCATATTGCTAAAACAAGAGCGTCCTTTCACAAATCCATGTTGATTCTCACAGATAACATTACCCTCATCTGCCCAATGCTGTACACGGTCCCTCACTACTTTCTCCAAGATCTTAACAACTACTGATGACACACAGACTGGCCTATAATTAGACACTTCCAGTCTGTTACCACCCTTATGCAATGGCACTATCTTACCTTCCTTCCATTCCCTGGGCACCTTTGCCAAAGCTAGACTTTCATTGAAAAGCCACGTTAAAGGTATTGTCAATTCCCTAGCACATTCTCTCAAAACTCGTGGTGAAATACCATCCAGTCCCACAGCTTTACTGACATCCAGAGTACTTAGTATCTGAAACACACTCTCCTCCTGTACCTCCAGACCTCGTACCAGTCCTATCCCTCTAGCATTAAAACTGACTCCTCTAGGATGAAATACTCCAATAAAGTGTTCATTGAACAATTCCACTATGTCCTCTGCATCAGTCACTCTATTCCCATTTTTATCCCACAATATCATTCTTCCACAGTCATTTCTCCTCCTACTGGCCACATAGCTAAAAAATTCCCTAGGATTTTCTTTGGATCTTAGGGCCAATCTCCTCTCATATTCCAGTTTCGCTTTCCTTACCACACGAGTCACTCTTCTGGCCTGTGTCTTATATTCCTCATGCATCTCTTCACCTGTCTCCTTATATCTCTTCCATAGCCTCTTTTTCGCATGCAATTCCTGTTTAATATTGTTTGTCATCCACTTTACTCCAAATTGCGCCCTCTTCTTCACTCGTGGTATACAACTTACCATTGCTGATAACAAATATTCTTTCACAATTTCCCACGCACTGGTGATATCCCGGCCTTCCAATTCCTCCCTCCATGAAACTTCCCGAAGTTGACGTCTAAGACTATTATAATCACCTGCCTTATAATTCCACATAAGTTCCCGTCTCTTTGATACTCCTGCATGTCTATTCATTTTCCAAGTCAAAACCATATGGTCACTCTCTCCAACTGGTGGGAGAGACGTCAACTCAGTTATTATCAACTCTTCTTATGCTATAACCAAATCCAAAATTTTTGAACCTCTTGTTCCCTCTGTTACATGTTGCCTAAGACATTTGTCCCTCAAGAATTCTAGAAATTCCATTCCCCTATTGTTACATGCATCTTCCTCTCTCCAATTTATACTACTGAAGTTAAAATCTCCCATAACAATCATTCTTCTTGCACTTGCCAAACTTAGCTGTCTAAACATCTCCTGGTCCCCATCCTCTGTGCTCCTGGGTCTGTAGCAACACCCCACTAAATATCCTGTCTTGCCTACCTCTACCTCACACCATACGCTCTCAAAATCATTTGTCTCACTTCCTTCCAAATTCTCCGCTCTTAGAGGACATAGGTCATCACTTATCATAAGCAGCACCCCACCACGCTTTCCCCTCCTATCCTGGCGAAAAATGCTATACCCAGCGACTTCTATTTCTGTTTTTATATCCCCTTCTGTCAACCACGTCTCAGTGATCGCAATAATTTTTGGCCAGGCTGATGCTATCTGCGCCACCAATTCCTCTCCCTTATTCCGGATACTCCTGGCATTAGTATACAGCATATAAATGCCATTGTTTCTATACCCAGCAATGTAGAACTCATTTTGCTTATTTCTGCATCTCAAAACCATAATTTTATAGTGGATTGTATTAAGTTATCCTTTGTATCATAATTTAATTTTCCAAGTCTCTTTTTTATTATGACCCACAAATTTTCTATTGGGTTAATGTCAGGAGAGTTATCTGGCTACTGAAGCAATTGGATGTTGTGATTTTTGAGGAACTCTTTCACTTTTTTTGAAGTGTAGCATGGAATGAGATCCATGAGGCAAAGAATTCATCTTCCAAAAGGAAGATGAGTTCTTTGTCTTTCTGGATATGTGGGACCACTCTTTTCTACAGCATTTTTATGTATTGGTTACTTTTCATCATAACATCAACAGGTGCAAGTGATCCTGGACTGGCATGTGTAAAACAACCCTAGAATATCTTTTTAGCTGGGTATTTAGGATCTTACTGAAGGTGGGTGGGAGAAGTCTTCTCAGCTGCTGATTTGTGAACATAGTGTACTCGCTCTCCTTAAACAAAGAAATGGCTCTCATCTGAGAATGACTCTTTTCCACTTCTCAACAGTTCAATCTTTGTTTCCATTGGAGCCTCTTTTTCTGCACAGATTTTGCCAACAGTTGCTTTTTTTTTTCTTTTTTTTTTTTTGGCTGTGCGTAGTCCTCCCTGCTTTCAACAATCTTCGGACTCGTGTCAGAAACATTTATCTTACTAACTACTAAGTCTCTATTTAAATCTACAGTAGACAATCTTGGATTCATTTTGCTTTCCCAATTAGTAAACGATTTTGAATAAGTATAGTTTTTCCTTTTCAGTCAGGAGAAAAGGTACCTGCCTTCCTAAACCTCTTTAAAATTACATTAACAGTAACCAAACCAACACTACACTCATTGGCAATTTGTCTTTGAGTCATGGATGTGTGCTGAGAAAGTACATATTTTTGAATGCTTTCTTGGAGATGTATCCATTTTATAGCAACACAAAATGAATAAAACACTACAAATGTCAACTTGTTTACACTATTAAAAACATATAATAAACATGATAGAGATGGTTAAAACATACAGCACTCGATCAAAATAGTTAACTAAAAGCAAAACCAAAAATCTTTACTTTCTCAGCACACATCCATGACTCAAATCTATTCTATGAAAATATGACCTCTATCTATGCTATGAAAAAAAAATCCATAAGGGCTGCCTTATTCAGAGCAACGGCAAAATTATGTCCTTTTGATAAAAACAAATCGTTCAGTCTGTTAGTGGATGGCCGGACACATTGATGACTGGTCTATCCATATCACAGACATTAGCACAAATATTTACAAAAATTCTTTTTATTGTCAAGCCTTCACATCCTAATCTTTCTTAATCTTGAATTTAAAGCACTGAAATCATTGAAGAATAATTTAATCATTATGAAAAGCTGACAAGGGAAAGGCTGTTGTTATTTAAGATGGAAGAGAATATGAGAGAAAAATATTTCTATTACTCGGAGACTATTCAACTTACAGGCCCCTCACATCTGATCCTACCGGTAATCTATTAAACAGACTCTATTAAACAAGTTCTCTTAAAACTCTATTAAATAAGTTCTCGTAAAATTAAATCCAAATTCTCTTATTGATAACATATCTACATGGAATGAAGATCAAAAGAGAAAACTTAAAACCTTCTTTGGTTGTCCACCTAGATTGTATGGTCTTCCCAAAATTCATCAACCAGGTATTCCATCAAGACCAGTTGTAAACTGTTTAAGATGTCCCACTTATAAAATTTCTAAATTCTTATCTAATTTACTCACTTCAACTAGAAGAACTGCCACTTATATAAAAAAAATACTTTGGATTTCAAAAATAAAATTTCATATCTTTATTTTGGACATATTATGATTAGGTTAGATGTTATTTTATTATTTACTAATGTTCCTTTATCTGACAGCATTTAATTACTACAACAAGCATTTCCTTTAGACATTGTTAAAATATTTGATTTTGTAATACATTCTTGTTATTTTTCCTTCAAAAAGAATTTATATCAATAAATCGAAGGAACAATAACAATGAGCAATCCTATTTCTTTTGCTATTGCCAAGTTCTTTATGGAGTACTTTGAACAAGGTATTTTTGACATTTCACCTAAACCTACTCACCGGTTCAGATATGTACATGATATTTTTGGTGTCTGGAATGGCTCTTTTTATGAATTACAAGAGTTTCTCTCTAAATTAAATGCACTTCATCCAAGGATCAGATTTACCCTAGAAGAAAAGTAAATAAGCAGTTAGCCTTTTTAGTTCTTTAAATTCTTCATCAACCAGATGGTAACCTACATTTCTGTATTTAGGAAGAAGACTCATTATATCCATGCTGAATCTCATCACCATCCCAGTCAAAAGGCTGGAACTATTAAAACACTGGTTCATCTGATCCACTCCTTATGTTCTTCAGATGAACTGTTACAGAAAGAATTACAACATATTATTTCCACATCAAAAGAGCTTTGAGCAGTTTTGGTATCTCTACCTCTTTACTAAAATAAAGAGTCAAAAGGCTTCATTTTGGCAATGCATAATTATATAAATCAAGTGGATATTAAATCCAACATTATTTCAGAGCCAAATACAGAAACTATAAAAATTTCATACAAAATTTGATCAGAGTGCTTACGGGAATACGTTTACCAGCATTTATGAGTTGCCCTAGCTGGACCTTATAGGAGAGATGATTGCTTTGCCCAAGTGTCCATGTATTTTTTTTTTGTTTTTGCTCTCTTAATGTTTCTGCCTTAAAGTTGCCTTCCACCTCATAAGAAAAATTTTCACCTTTCTCACTTTTCCAAAGGACAAGCTTCCACATCTCAATTATCCAGGTATCTACCAGATTCCTTGCTCTTGTTGGTTATCTTATTTCAGACAAACAGGAAGATCTGCTTTTATTCGGCTATAAGAACACAAGCACAAGTCTTATATTGATTACCTTGAGCCTGAACAGTCTGGACTTGCAGAGCATGCTATGAACACTAGACGTAGAGTTCATTGGAACAAGACAAGAGGCCTTCACAAAAGTTGGCTTTATAAAGAAACATGTGAAACTTTAATTCACTCTCTTAACTTAAACAGATCTGATGGTCTGCATCTATCCCCTTTGTGGGAGATAACTTTTTAAATCAGCTAATCTTTCCTAATTTTATTATTTATTTAATTGTATATTTTTATTTTATTTTTGTTTTATTTTATTTTTTTAAAAAAAAATTTGGAAATTTAATTACCTTTTTTAGTTATCTTACATTAGCTACTAGGCAGTGCCTTTTGCAATTGTCAGTTATTGTTTGATTTAGCTTTTTACATGTACTGAAGATGCCTTTGATACTTAGGTGAAAATTATACTAACAAAACAATATTTTACATGAGTTTATTCTGGTATTATAATTTATTTAAATTAATTTTTCCATCACTGTGCTACAGTCTCACTTATATATTGTGCCTGAGTGCACATATCTTTATTTTGGAGAAATATCGGAAATAGTAATTAACTTATTTTAATTATATCATTTATATTGTTTAACTGTTTCCTAAAAATACCAGTCTAAGTTAACAAGTTGCTTTCCCCTCAGGAATTCGAGGAACCTATCAAGGTCTTACAGCTACTATTATAAAGCAAGGCAGTAATCAGGCTATCAGGTTCTTTGTTATAGAATCATTAAAAGATTGGTATAGGGGTGGTGATCCAAACAAACATGTAAATAAATTGATAGTTGGACTCTTTGGAGCCATAGCAGGAGCAGCATCTGTATTTGGTAACACACCTATTGATGTAGTGAAAACTAGAATGCAGGTAAGTTTTCTTATTTTCTATAATATATTGATTTGCTATTTTTATTAATTTTGAAGTATGCCACCTAAAATGTTAGGCCTTTATGAGGACTTTTTTTTTCTCTAGTACTTTATCCACTCTCTAGTCAGCTTATTAATTTATTTAATTTCTAGCACAGTAACTAGTGGCAGTGATGATTGATTAAAAAAACAGGTTTGATTCCTTTTGCAGCATGGTAGGAATTATAAGGACATTTGGGTTCATTAATTGGTCTCATACGGATGTGATAGAACTTTTCATATTGCATGCAAGCCAGAACCCAATGTATTTGTCACCCTTTTTTTAATAACGATACAAAATTAATAATGGAAAAAACTCACGTACAAAGATTATTTAATAGTATAATTTTCGCCTGTGTGTCACAGGCATCTTCAGTACATTAAGCTCAAATTAAACAATAACTAACAATTCCAAAAAGTACCACCTAAGTAGCTGGTGTAAGATAACTAAAAAGGTCAATAACTTTCCTAAAAAAAAATAAATAAAATAAAAAAATAATAATAATAAAAATCAATACAATAAAAAGTTAGGAAAGATTAGCTGATTTGTAAAGTACTATCTCCCATAAAGGAGATGACGTAAGCTATCAGATCTGTTTAAGTTAGGAGAATGAAGTAGAGTTTCACATGTTTCTTTATAAAGGCGTTCCATGAGAAACTGACTTTTGTGAAGAACTTTTGTGAAAATTATACTATTAAATAATCTCACAAAAGTCAGTTTCTCATGGAATGCCTTTATAAAGAAACATGAAACTCTACTTCATTCTCCTAACTTAAACAGATCCGACAGCTTACGTCTATCCCCTTTATGGGAGATAGTACTTTACAAATCAGCTAATCTTTCCTAACTTTTTATTGTATTGATTTTTATTATTATTATTTTTTTATTTTATTTATTTTTTTTTAGGAAAGTTATTGACCTTTTTAGTTATCTTACACCAGCTACTTAGGTGGTACTTTTTGGAATTGTCAGTTATTGTTTAATTTGAGCTTAATGTACTGAAGATGCCTGTGACACACAGGCGAAAATTATACTATTAAATAATCTTTGTACACGAGTTTTTTTCTGATATTAATTTTGTATCAACATGTCTACTCACGGTATACCTCTTTTAAAACTTTTTTTTAATAAGTAAGCAGGAAACCCACATGTCTGACAGCTCTCAATAGACTAAAGATCCCAGGCCTAATTATTCTATCTTATAACTGCCTTCCCAAGTATGGCCTGGTAACCTACATCCAGGCACACACTGGGTTATGGTCTCAAGGACATAACCAATGTGTGCCTGAAGCATAGGTATTAAAATTCAAAATACCACCATCCACAACGTCTACAAACCACTATCGCAATCCTGCTATCTGTGTTGGTGACTTCAACTCTCACCACGCAATGTGGGGCTATTCCTCTAGCAACCAAGATAGTGATAATCTAGTTAACTGGATAGATACATATAACTTGTATTTGATCTACGATGCCAAGCAAGAAAGCACTCTTCACTCAGCCAAATGGAACAGAACCTACACCCCCGATCTGTGCATAGTCTCTAAAGACTACCCTCTGCCAACAACAGAACCGTCCTCAACAGATTCCCTAACAGCAGCATTGTTCTACACTAATAGAGACAGGTAGACCAATCACTAGATGGAACCTTCACAGATCCAACTGGAATATATTTGAAGAGCAAATCATTACAACAGTACCACCTACCCCTAATTTCTATCCCAGATTTATCAAACTAATCAAAACTGCAGCCAAAACCTCTATTCCTAGAGGCTACAGAAAACAATACATCCCATGCTGGAGTAGGGAATACTGAGGAACTTTTAGCCAAATATGAAAAAAACTGAAGACCCAACTATTGCTAAGGAGCTCATAGCAATGCTTGACAAAAACAGAAAGGAAAGATGGATCTCAACCATCCACGAACTTGACTTCACCAAATCTAGCCGGAAAAGCTAGTCACTTCTGAGAAAATTAGGGAGGACAGAACCGACAACATACAAACCACCAGAGATAACTCCTGATCAAATGGCTAATCATTTACTGAAAACCTCCAAGATAAATCCCAGCCTTACCAAGAAAATAACTGTGTGATCTTCCATCAGAAAAAATTCTGATGATGGCCTCCGAGATTCCTGAACTTGCACAGCCAGTCTCTCTTGAAGAGGTGCAGGAGTGGATGGTATCCTCCAAGAGTTTCTAAAACATCTCGGCCAACAAGGTCAAACATGGCTGGCCGCCCTCTTCTCAAATATTATAACAACTGGAAAACTACCAAAACTGTGGCAGGAAGCCAAAATAATTGCTGTGCCCAAACCAGGGAAATGTCAAAAATCCATGACCTATCTCCTTGCTTTGCTCCACCTTTAAGCTCTTTGAATGAATTCTCCTTAAAAGAATTTCACCACTCACTCATTGAAAGAGCACTCTTGATTGAACAAGCTAGCTTCAGGCTGGGAAGAAGGTGCTCTCACCAGGTCCTGGCCCTGACAACACAGATTGAAGTAGGCTTCCAGAAGAAACTTTTGGAAGCAAAATGGTAGAACATGAGCCTCACCCGAAATACCTTGGAGTGAGCCTGGACAGAAGCCTAGCCTATAAAAGGCACATCGCCAACCTGTCCAACAAAGTTAAAATGAGAAATAATATCATCTCATGGCTTGCTGGAACAACCTGGGTTGTTGTGTTGATGTCTTAAGGTTGTCTCCCTCACATTCTCTGCAGCAGAATACTGTGCCCTTGTCTGGGAAAGAAGTGCATATACTAACATTATAGACACACACAGCTAAACTTTACTATGCGAACAATTAGTGGGACACTGAGAAGCACCCCTCTCCCCTGGCTGCCTGTGCTATCTAACATTGCTCCACCAAATATACAGAGAATTCTCAATTAAAGTATTTAATAAAGTAATGAACTCAACACATTCCTGCCCCTGCACCTGACTCTCATAATCCACCTAGTATTCGCCTAAAATCACGAAACCCTTTCTGGTCCATGGATGAACTCTCTTCAGCTGCTTTACAATCAACACCTGACATGTGGAGAGAACACTGGTCCAACAATCTTCCGACAAATGGTTTCCTGGTTGAAGATCCCTGTGCTCTTTGGCCTGGTTTTGCACTTTCTAGGAAGATTTGGTCATCTGTCAACAGGATCAGAACTAACCAGGGCAGATGTGGCTCCCTACTGCATAAATGGAGACTATCAGACTACCCTTATTGTGACTGTTCCCCTGTGACCCAGACAATCACTTGTATTGTGAATGACTGCCCAAGGCACCAATTTCATGGTAGTGGCCTCCAGGACATCCACGAGGTGACAGATGAGGCCCCTAGAGCGGCTTTCTGGTCCGGACATTAACCTGTAGCTACTTTTGCCATAAGAATAAATAAATAAGCTGATTGCTAAACATGATCTTCCTTTACCAAACCCATGCTGTCCATTAAAGAGCATTCTACTGCTGTCCACCCAGTTCAGGTGTGATCAACACCTTGATTACAACTCCAGACAAGTAGATTAGACTATAATTTGAAGATTTAGTCCTATCACCTCCTTTATGAAGCAGAAGAATGTTGCCATCTTTCCATTCCTTTGGGACCGGGACTAATCTAAGACTCGTTAAAAATGTACATTAAAGCTGTTGTTAACTTACTGAAACATTCCTTCAAGAAACAGTGATATACCATTAAGTCTTATGGCCTTGTTGATATCAAGTTTACTCAATTCATCATATACCTCGTACTAATTTGCCATCAGTGGTTCCTTCCTCCATTACCATTGCTCTCAAGTTCTGCATTATGTTGCAATCACAAGGATGGAATACTTTAATGAACTGCTCATTTTACTGCCTAGATTGTTATTATTGTTCCGAGCAACTCCAAGGAGTAGACAGACTCATCGAGGGAGGACCTAACATCATGTCAAGAACAACTATTAGACATTGACACAGTATCTATCATACCTTGCCTTGAACTCATTCACGGTCGTAGCACCCACAACAGACTCTGGAAGCTTATTCCACTCATTCACCACTCTCCAAGTAAAAAACCTAGCTCTAACACCCTTGTCAATCATGCTCTTGCCCAGCTTCCATGAATGGCCCCTAGTCCTCCCACCACCAGTCATATTTTCAAAGATATCTTCTGGATCAATCTTGTAGAAACCCTTCAGTAATTTGAATGTCTCAATCATATCACCCCCTCCTTCGCCTATTGTCCAATCTCTGCAACCCGCAAATCTTCAACCTATTCTCATAAGGTTCATTCTATAGACCTGCTATCATCTTGGTCACTCGTCTCTGGATCCTCTCCATCAAGAAGAAACCCTGGTGCCCAAATCTGGGCACAGTAGTCTAGATAGGATCTTATCAAGGTCGACACAGAGGAACAATAACCTGTTTATCTCTGCTCGTCAAAGTATTTTTCAGCAACCGAGTGATTTGATAACGTGATTTAGTCACTTTTGCAATGTGTCCCCTAAACTTCAATTCCCTATCCACCAACACTCCCAAATCCATGGCCTCATCTCCTAGAGTACGGTTCCACCAATGCGATATACTGCTGCTATTCTTTTCACCCCAAAGTGCATAACCTTACACTTTGCCACATTAAATTGACATCCATTTTTCCTAATCCAGTCCTCCAAACTATCCAAATCATCCTGTAGCATTTTGACATCCTGTGCACTCACAATTGCTCTACCCAACTTTGCATCATCAGCAAACAAGTGAACACTTCCTCTCAAATCCTTTCCTATATCATTGATGAACAAATTGAAAAGCAGTGGTCCAAGAACAGAGCCCTGCGGCACACCACTGGTCACAAGCCATCTTTTAGACTCCACTCCTGAATAAACCACTCTCTGGTATCTCTCCTTCAACCACCCTCCTATCCATCTCACGAACCCTATATCTATCCCCATCTGCTCCAGTTTACTGATTAGGGTTCCATGTGGTATCCTGTGAAAGGCCTTGGCAAGGTCCAGTAGTATCACTGTAAACCCATTACCCCTATCCAGTTCAGCCGTCACTGTGTTATAAAACGTGAGCAAGTTACTGAGGCATGATCTACCCTTCACAAAACCATGTTGTCCCCCATACAATATCCCATTTTCATCTATCCAATCCTGTATTCTTTTCTTGACTAATATCTCTAAGACCTTGACAATGATTCCTGATATGCTAATCGGTCGGTAATTTACAAGAGCAGTCTTGGAACCACCTTTGTGCAGTGGAACTATTTTCCCCTCTTTCCACCCCCTAGGGACTAACCCAGACCTGAGACTCAAATTAAACAAAATGGCCAAGGGCACTGACAATTCTTTAGCTGCTTCTCGTACAACACGAGCTGGTATACCATCCAATTCCACAGATGTATTGACATTGAGGTTATTCAATAGACTACTCACCTCCACTTCATTCACCACAATTCCTGTATAATCTACTGGTTCATTCATGTCTGCAATGTCACCACCTGGATGATATATTCTTGCAAAGTGCTCACTCAGACTCAACTATATCAACTGATTCAGTTACCTCCCTACCTTCGGCATTCTTAAAATCATTCTGCCATATACATTTTTCCTTTTACTTGCGACATATCTAAAAAACTGTTTAGGATTCTCTTTAGCCTGCATGGCCAGTGTTCTTTCGTAATCTTTTTTTGCTTTTCTTACAACACTCGTCACCCTTCTGGCCTGCGCTTTATACCGTTCATGTGCCTGCCGGTCACCTTTCTCCTTAAATTCCCTCCATAGTTGTTTTTCTTTTTTTGCAGCTCAAGCTTAATGGTGTTATTCATCCATTTAACCCCTACTTGATTTATTATTCGGACTCTAGGTATGCAGTCAGCCATTGCTTCATGCAAACACTTCTTAACTGCCTCCCATGCACTATCAAACTCCTAAGCTTGTCATACTTTCCAGCCCGATAATTCCACATGTACCCTGTCTTAATTGAAAATTCCACACATTTAGCCACCTCCCAAGTCAAGACGCTATGATCACTCTCACCAATTGGTGGCAATGTGGTCATATTTGTTACAGCCAAATCGTCAGATGTAATTACTAGATCAAGCACTCTCTGATCCCTAGTATTTTCCATTACATGCTGTCGCAGATAGTTATCCCTTAATAACCGCATAAAATCCAATTCCTTCCTCCCGTGTGTCCTCTCCTCACTCCAGTCAATGTGACCATAGTTGAAATCTTCCATAATAATTACCCTCCTTCCACTCATTTCTTCTGTTTGCTTGTGCATGCTGTCACCACCATCTTTTCCATCACCTGGTCTACAGCAACACCCAATTGTATATTTAGTTCTGCTAGCCACAATCTCGCACCAAATGGCCTCAAATGTGCTCTTTTCTCTATCCTGCAATTCAACTTCTATTCTCCTTGGCTGTAGCTCATCAGCTATCATCAACAATACTCGTCCCCCCATTTTATTCTCTCTGTCATTCCCGAACACACTATACCCATCACATTCAATCCCACTAGTTATATCACCTACAGTCAGCCATGATTCACTAATACCAATAACCTGTGGTCTGGAAGTGCCAACCATGGCCAAAAACTCTTCCTTCTTGTTCCTAATACTCCTAGCATTAGTGTACATGAATTTAAGACCCCCCATTAGCCCCAACCCTACCTTGATGCCTTATATTAACTATCCCACTCTGATTTGTTGTCCTTATTTGCTCTAGCATATTATATTCATTCATACATTCAACTGCCTCCCTAAGGACTGTATATCTACCCCGCCTGCCTTAATAAATCTAGTTTCCCTGAATTTGCACATCCACTACATTCAGCAACACTTTCTCAAGTCTCCTTACACCGTAACCATTCAAATACAAGCCATCCATCTTATATAGATCCTTTCGCCCATCGAACTCACTCCACACATCCACAAATTCCACACCACTCGTCATACATAACCCACGCATAAAGTCATTCGCAATTATGGCCCTCCTTTTAAACATTTCACTGGCATACCGTGGCAAAAGACTAATCATTCTAACTCTCTCACTCTTTCTTTTGCTACTTCAAACAATTCATTCCGGTCTTCTATCATTTCCATTTTGTCTCCTTTCAAGTCATTCGTACCTGCCACAACAATCATTTCTTTCACCCTTTCCTTTTGCTCTCTAATAGACTTAGTTACATCCTTTATGGTCGCACCAGGTTTGGTGCGATTTTGTCAAATCCTCTACTAACACACCTCGTACCAACGAATCTCCATACATCACTCTATCCTTCATTTTGTTCATGTTCACACTCATACGCCTATTTTTCCTGTCATACTTTTTATTATTGGCTGGTTCATTCAGTCGACTTTTGCTCATACGCTCTTGCTGCTGTTTTGCCCTTTGTATCGCACCATTCAACAACGCGATCTCACTCGTTGCATCTATCTCATCTTTTTTATTCTCTGTAAAACCATTAATACTATCATTCACACTCTCACAATTCTCTGGTACAACCTCGCCGTTTCTGTTTACTGTTACTTTACCCAGTTTTGTATCATCAACAAACAACTGAATATTTCCTGTGGTCCCACACAGAACCATGCAGCATGCCACTAGGCATTTGCTTTTTTTCATATCATTTTTTGATATCTGTCCATCAGCCACCCTCTTATCCACATCAAATATCATGTCCTTCCTTTCTCATTTATTCTAGTTTACATAACAATGTTCCATATGGTATTCTGTCAAATGTGTTTGCAAAATGCAGAAGAATTATCATGTGGCCATTTTCTTGATTCAACTCAGCTGTCACTGTTATAAAAAGTTAGGTACTAAGGTGTGACTGGCCCCTTCCCAAAGCAGTGTTGTCCCTTATAGAATATCATATTCTTATCCATCATTCTTAAATTCTCATTTTTTTGATAAATTTTTCCAGTACTTTTACCATCACACCTGAAATACTGATAGGTATATAATATTTGCTACTGCAGTCTTAGAAACCCCCCCCCCCCACTTATGCAAAGGAATTATTTTGCCTTCTATCCACTCCCTTGGAACTCTACCAGAGCTGAGACTTAAAATTAAAGAGCTTTGGTTCAGAGGCATTGCTCCTTCCCTTGCACGTTCTAGTAAAATGCGAACTGATATCCCATATAATCCGATGGCTGTATTTACATTGAGATTCTGCAATATCTAAGTACTACCTGTAATTCATCCTCCTCTGTTCTCACATCAGTCTCTGTCTCATATATAACAGCAGTAATTTCACTTGAATGATATGACCTTGCAAAGTTGTCACCGAGTATTTCAACTATTTTATGTTTGTTACCTCATCACCATCAACATTCATTGAAGTTATTTTTCCCATAGTCATTCTTCCTCTTACTTGGCATGTAATGAAAGAATTCTTTGGAATTTCCTTTAGTTGCTTGGCTAGTTTTTTTCCCAATCTTATTTAATGTGACCAAGCCCGACGAGGCTTGGTCACATTTCTTGCCTGATCCTTGTACTGATTCATGAGTTTACTGGCCACCTTTCTCCTTATATACCCTCCACAGTATTTTCTGTAACTCAGGACTGTCCAAAAGTGCCTGCAGTGCGATTTTGTGTGGCCAGCCTGTGGATTTTGATTTTGATGAGTACAAAAATAAAACAACACTTTGAATCGAATTCATATTAAATATTTTAATTCTATCACTAATTGATAATCTCGATATTGATAAATTTATTTGGTGTTTTTACATCACCCACATTTTTCAAATATTAGATGTGTCAAAGAAGCATTCTTACACTGTTTTGTTTCAACCCGCATGCTCCGGGCACTCAATTAGTGTTATTCGTTTGTTCAGCTATTGAGGTTGTGTCGCTGCTGCTCACTAAATTACTAGATATGCACTGGATGCGACCCTCGGATAAATCTTTTTTTTTAATGTAGCCCTGCTGTAACTTATGCTTAACAATATTACTCATCCATCTAACTCCTACTTGATTAATCCTTCTGACCTTAGGTATACAATTTGATATTGCTTCCAATAGATGTCCCTTAACTTTATCCCATGCACTACTTTCGCTTGCAGGTTTTTATGCCGTGGTACGGTTTCAAGCTTCCTCCTATGCTTGTCATAATCACCTACCTTGTAGTTTCACATATGCTTCTTCTTGACAGAATATACCTCATGTTTTATAATATTGTTGGTCGAGTGGATAGTATATCCAGTCTCCAGCCAAAAGGCTGTGGGTTCGAATCCTGCTGCGGACATGGATGTTTGTGATTGTCTGTGTAAATACCAGTGGTAGTCAGCAGTAGATGGCGTTGGTGTAGTTGTGGTCAGTTGGTGATTGAATAGTGGAGACAGCGTTGTAGAGCAGTTGCCCTCCCTCGATGAGTCCTTGGACTCCCTGGGGGTGTCAAATAATAATATCTCAAGTCAAGATTGCATGGTCACTTTCCCTAGTTGGAACTGATTTGACGACCTTGGTTATGGATAGCTCTTCTGATCCTATGACAAGGTCCTCTACTCTTGCACCCTGAGTCTCCCTCCATCATATGCTTCCTTGAGTAATTATCTCTCAATAGGTGTACAAATTCCATTTCCTTCCTACCATATGATATTTCTTCCTTCCAATCTTTATCTAAATAGTTTAAGTCCCCCCATAATAATTATTTGACCTGCACTCATCGCACTAATTTACTGATTCATGTCTTCCAGCTCATCCCTGGAATCCCCCCCCCTCTCCCATAGCAGCGACAACAGTATATTATTTTGTCTTGAAAGAACAGCCACCCTCTCACGTGACTCCTGTTCTTTTTGGCTGTAGTTCATCTGCTATCATTGGCAGTACCACTCTCCCACCATTCCATCTTCTCTATCCTCCCTCCAAATACTAAAATTACTCATTCTGTCCCTGTATCTACATCATCTGCTGTTAGCTAAGTCTCACTAATGCCCACAACTTTTGGTGAAGTTACACTAACTAATGCCAAAAATTCCCCCATTTTGTGCCTGATATTTCTGGCATTAGTATATAGAAACTATAGCATCACATTAGGATGACAACCACTTTTATTTCCTGAATTATTATACCAGCACCTACATGGAGGCCAAAGACTATCACAGGAGAAACAATCTATCCACACAATCTATAATACCTCTCCTTGAATGCATTAACAGACAAAGCACTCACAACTGACTCTGGCAACCCACTCATTCATAACTCTCCAAGCAAAAGATCTAGTACTCGCACTCTTACTAACCACACCTTTATTCAACTTCCAGGGATGACCCCTTGTTCTGATCCCTCTAGCCAAGTGCTGAAACATATCCCCTGCATCTATCCTATAAAACTCTTTAAGCAACTTAAATGTTTCTATCATATCCCCTCTTTTTCTCCTATCAACCAATTTTTGCAAACCACACACCGTCAATCTATTTTCATAGAGAACATTCCACAGTCCACTCATTGTCTTGGTCACTTGCCTCTGAATCCTCTCCATCCCTTCTTCATCCCCAAGAAACCCAGGGGACTAAACGAGCACAGTAATAAAGATATGGACATATTAAGACCTTATAAAGAGGAATAACAACTTCCTTATCTTTGCTTGTTGATGTGTTCTTCAATAGCCAAGTAATCTTCTGGAATACTTTAGCAATAAGTCCTCTAAACTTTAACTCTTTGTCTGCCACCACCACCACCACCCCTTAAATCTCTAACTCCTCTATTTCCCTGAGTACAGTGCCATCAATGTCATACATGGCTTGTAATCTATTCATTCCAAAATGCATAACTTTATATTTCTCAACATTAAACTGACACCCATCAACTTTTGCCCATACTGACAGCCTATTTAAATTGTCCTGCAAGCTCTTGACATCGCCTTGATTAACTATTACTAACCTAATTTTGCATCATCAGCAAACAACTGAATATTTCCTTTCAGTTTATTTCCTATGTCATTTATGTACAAATTAAACAGCAATGGTCCCAGCACTGAATCTTGGGGTACACCACTAGTCACCTGTTTTCGCCTCGATTCTGCCCTTCCATATACTACTTTTTGATATCTGTCCAGTAGTCATCCTCTTATCCACTTAACCAGTGTCATTTCCATCGGCATTTGCATAACAGAGTTCCATGTGGTATTCTGTCAATGCCTTTGCTATGTTATGCTTGCAAAGTGGTTGCTCAGTAATTCAACTATGTTATCTGCTTCTCGTGACCATAACTCATTAAGGTCAATCTTCCATAGTCATTCTTCCCCTTACTTGCCACATTCCTTTGGCCTGCTCAGCTAAATTCTTCTCATAATCTGATTTTGCTTTCTTTGCTATGCTGGTCACCTTTCTTGCCTTAGCCTTGTACTGTTCGTGAGTTTGCTGGTCACCTTTCTTTTTATATACTCTTCACAGCATTTTCTTTTTCTGCAGTTCGTGCTTAATGATATTACTCATCCATCTAACTCATACTCAGTTAACCCTCCTTATCCTAAGTATACAATTTAATACTGCTTCCTTTAGATGACCCGTAATTATATCCCATGCACTACTAACATCCTTAACTGCAGTGTTTAATGCCATGATACAGATTTTAGCTTAATCTTCCTAAGCAGGTCATAATTATCTGCCTTGTAATTCCACAAACACCCTTTCTAGACAGAATATTCCTCATGTTTTACAATATCCCAAGTCAAGACCACATGGTCAATTTCACCAATTGGAGGCAATGATGTCACCTTGGTTATGGATAGCTCTTCTGATCCTATGACCAGGTCTTATACTCTCCCACCCCTAGTCCCCTCCATCACATGCTGCCTTAAGTAATTATTTCTTAGCAGGTGTATAAATTCTCTTTCCTTCCTGCCCTGAGCTTTCTTCCTTTCAGTCTATATCGCCATAGTTGAAGTTCCCCATAATAAATACTCGACCTGTACTCATTATACTAATTTGGTGATACATGTCTTCCAGATCATCTGTGGAACTCCCTGTCCTATAGCAACAACCAACTGTATATTTTGTCTTTCTGGCCTTAATCTCACGTCAGATTACTTCAAATGAACAGCAGCCCTCCTGCCTGTCTCCTATTCCTTTTAGCCTGAATTCATCTGCTATCATCAGCAGTACCCCCCCCCCCCCATTCTATCTTCTCTATCTTCCCTGAAAATTCTAAACCCTTCATATTCAATCCCTGTAACTACATCATCTGCTGTTAACCAAGTCTCATAATGCCTAACTTGTGAGGTTGCACTAACCAATGCCAAAAACTCCTCCTTTTTGTTCTTGATACTTCTGACATTAGTATATATAAATTGCAGCATCCCTTTAGCCCCCTCCCCCATTTTCTGAATTGACTACATATTCAGTAGTTTTGCTTAAGAGACTAGATTCCTCACTTGGTCATTCTCACACTCACTTGCTTCATGGGTGCCTTCACACAAACTCACTTGCTTCCACCCTAATTGCTTAAGTTTCCTTGAATTTGTGCTTTAGCATGCTCGGTGAACAACTCTCTCTAACACCAAAACCATTTAGATGCAGTCCATCAGCATTGTACATATCCTTCTTTCTGTCAAACAGATATCACAGATCCACAAATTCTACATTATTCCTTTTGCACAATCTACGTACGGACTCATCGGTTATCAATGGCCTCCTTCTCAGTTCGCCTCTATCATTGCGTGGCAGGAGACTTACAATCTCGCACCAGATTGCTTCAGTTTTGCCTCTTGTAACAGTTCCTTTACATCCTCCCTCATAGAATGCTTATCGTCTCTCAAATCATTGGTACCAACCAAGACAATCATTTCCTTCAACTTGCAGCTTGAATTTCTGCACCTGGAAAACACAATTTTGTCACACTTTCATTAAGTACTCCCCTGATCATTTAATCTCCATACATAATTTTCTCCTTAACTTGTTTTTCTTGTTTGTTCTGTCAGTCTTTATTATTAAGATAAAGAGCCAAGAGGCTATTTTTCTGGCGGCGTAAATTAAGTTAAGGGGATGAGTCTTTATTATTCCTTCGAATCACCTGCTTCTTTCTTTTTTCATCCTTGCTTAACTCTTGCTGCTTCTGCAGTTTTTCAATTTATCAATTTCAGTTTTCAGTTTTTCAATTTAGTTATCTTTATAGATCAGTAAGTATCTGCTATTATATTCTTCTGGTAACCGGTATTGCCATTGGTTATGCATATGTATTTTTGTTTATTATAAATTATATATAGGAAGGGAGGGCTGGAAAATTCTGATAAAAACCTAGAACAAAAATGATATTAAAGTAAGTGATATAGTCACAAGAAAGAACATGAGTTACCTTCATAACTATGCTACTAGTATGTTCTTCCTTGTGGTTATATCAGTTGCTTTAATATCATTTTTATTCTAGGTGTTTATCAGAACTTCTAGAACAAAAATGATACTATATTAATAAGACATATTGTAATTACATATCTTGTATTTTATCTCATCTTGTATTGAATTATGCTGCATTTATTTCTGTTGATGTTAATAAATTCAGTTCATTAAAAAAAAAAAAAAAAAAATCAAAATTTTGTAACATGGTGGTTATGCTGTTTGTTAATGACCTATGTGTGTGATGATAGTGATGATTATGTGAATCTCATACATGAAAGATAGTGAATCTCTAGTACATTAATACTTAGTTTAGCTGAAAGTTGTCACCCAGAAACCATGCTCTAGAGGCCTCCAGTAAGCAGGGTAGTAGTCTCACATAGTGCTATGAAAATCATTTATCACTGAAAGCATTCAGGAACATTCATGCATATTATTAACACCAGATCTCCATGAAGTCAAAAGACTAGTTGTGGTAGGTACACTGTTACACACAAATCTCATCAAACCATGCTTTAAACTCATTTGATGTCTCACATTGTCAGGCAGTGCATTCCACTTTCCATGCAAAGAACCCCTTCCTTACTTCCTTGCTCACATCTCCTTATACAGTTTCCAGGGATGTTCCCTTGTTCTATCTCCCCTCTGCTATTCTTGAAAAATTTCTTCCACATTAATCTGGTAACAATCCCTTATCAAGTTCTCAATCATATCTCCTCTCTGTTGTTGCCTCCTATTCACAAGGCTTTGCAAATTGCATTCTTTCAATTTTACATCCCAAAGATGGTTATCACATAGTCGGTCTTCTCTGGACCCTTTCACATATGCATTTGAGACTAAAATCTACAGTCTTTGTTAGAAAGCAGAGCAGCTATCCTTGGCTGATTAGCCTATTTAGGCTTGCTTTTTTTTTTTTTTTTTTTTTTTTTTTTTTTTTTTTTTTTTTTTTTTTGTCACTGATTTAATTTATTTTATTGTTTTTTGAAAGAGTAATTGCTTCAGATATTCTTTTGATATTTATTTGTTTTGTTTGTAAAAGACTTACAAAAATTTTTAATTAAAAACAAAACAAAACAGTACCACTAATTGTATTGTGCTACTGTGTAGTTTTATGCATTTGTTACATGCTTATTGTTTTGTGTACAAGATATGCACTGTATTACCAAAATTATGCAGGCACTTGAGTGTTTCATGAATTACCATTGCTTTTGGCTGTAATTGCAGATGACATCTTCCTGGATATGCCAATTTCAATTTTTTTTTCTGCCAAATGGTGAAGAATGTGTTCAAATAACTGCGTCCAGTGTGTATTTGCCAAAATAGTGAAGATATCAAAATCACATGTTCAGAATCATTGCTCACTGTATATTTTGAGCATAAGTGAGTTGTGCATCTATAAAATTAAATTTTGAGTGAATTGGTTTATAATAGTGTATCTTATCATTGTGTGTACACCACTGGCATACCTTCTGGCTAATTACAGATGACTCTCCTGAGTGGACATATCTGCTAAATTTTGATAAATGGACATGGGTATTTAGATACATTCCTCCAAATGGCAGTTCATTTCTGTATAGCAGTCGCCAAAGTGGTCGATATCGACCCCCCCCCCCAGGGGTCGATATAGCATTATTAGGGGGTCGATAGAAAAACGTAAGACATCATTGTACGGGTAATATTTAATTCGGTTAACTTGAATTATCTCCATCCTGAATGACAATGCAATTAAGAGTGAATCGTGGGAACAGTGACATGAAAGATGGAGCAAGGTCATGAAAATAGTTATGGAGGCTAATCAAGTAGGCCAAAATGACGTATTTACCAACAAGCGTCTTTTCTGCTTATCCTGTTATAATTACGTAATAGTAAAATAGAGGGGTTCTATAAAAAGTCAAGAAACTCTTGAAGGGGTCGACAGTCAAAGAAGTTTGGTGATCCCTGCTGTATAGATTAATCATTATGATGGCTTGTTGAGGATATCAAAATCACAATGTCCAGAAACATTGTTCACTGTATAAACATATGTTCACGGATAAAGGAAATGCAACAGTCATCCTGAACTCTGAAGATTACCAGAATAAAATGATTGAATTACTACATAATGATACCTACTCAATACTCGAGAGAGATCAAACTTGTGAACTTCAAAATCGTACAAACAACTTATTAAAAACAACAATTGAATTATCCCGAAATGTTCGTTTATTTCTATGCTCTCTCCATCCGTTAATTCCTCGCATATATGGTGTTCCTAAAATCCATAAAGAGAACATCCCATTACGCCCAATTGTAGAAGGTATCGATTCTCCTGCATACAATCTTTCAAAATATCTTGCCAAATACCTAAAAAGTTTTTCAGGAAAGTCACCATCCTTTATCAAGAACACTACAGAATTTGTTACATACATCAAGGATATTACAGTTGATGAAAATGACATCATGGCTAGCTTGGACATAACTTCTTTGTTCACTAATGTCCCAACAGATGAAGTCCTAACATTATTCAAGGACAAGTTATCCAAAAAAATGTTAGCCTTGCTTACACATTGCATCAGGTCCGGTTACTTCAAATTTCAAGATAATATATACAAACAAAATCATGGACTGGCTATGGGTAATCCTTTATCTCCTGTTCTCGCAAATATTTACTTAGAAGATTTTGAAACCAAGGCTATCTCTTCCTTTATTTTAACACCTAAAGTTTGGAAATGTTATGTGGATGATGTCTTCATTGTTTGGAGCCATGGACATGAATCCCTTATGGTTTTCCTCGAACATCTCAATAGCCGACATCAAAGTATTAATTTTACTGCCGAGCTTGAAACGGATAATTCCTTGCCTTTTCTTGATGTCAAACTGACTCGCTCTTCTCGTAAACTAAAAATATCTATATATAGAAAGCTCACACATACCAACAGATATCTGCACAGTCATTCCTATCATTTCCCTCCTCGTAAGCTTGGAATAATTTCCACCTTGGGATATAGAGCCCGTTCTCTTCTGGATGACCCAAATTTATTACAGAAATAAACCATCTGAAAACTTCTTTCGAAGTTAATGGATATTCCAAGAAAATCATTGACAAATTCCTTCTTAATCCTCCTAGACATCACTCAAAAGAAACAAATAGATTCAAAGGCAATATATCTATTCCTTACATAAGTACTGTTTCACATAAATTAGCAAAAGTTCTAAGAAAATACAATATCAGAACCTTGTTCACTCCACTTCCAAAGATCCGTTACTTAATTAGCCAAACAAAACCTTGCCATCATCAACTCAAATACCCTGGTGTATATAAAATATTGTGTGATTATGATATTCCTTATTTTGGGAAGACAGACAAATCTGTCGAAATGCGTATGGAAGAACACATTAGGGACATACTTTCAAGAGACAGCGAGCGAGTGCATTATCAAGTCATATCCTTTTCTCGGCTCATCCTAATGATGATAACCAAAGTCACAAAGTCTGCTGGGAAAAATCTACTAACATCTTCCGTTGCAGTGACGAAGTAGAGAGAAAAATTGTGGAATCTAGAGAAATCATCTTCAATCCTATTCATCTAAATAACAACTTAAGCTACAACCTCCCAGATAGTCTGGGATGTCAGTGTGTATAACTTATTATTTGATAAAACACGTTGCAATAATTATGGCACCTGTACGAAGGAAAATGGCGGCCAGTAATGATGGTTCGCCATCGTTATCAAAGAACAATAGTATAAAAGAAATGAGTCAGTGTACTAGCTGTGAAATGTACGCTTTGCGGAGTGCGGTCGGAGTGTGGATAGAAGATAATAAAGGATTGAATGTGTGTAGAAAATGTAGGGAGAATGAGGAATTGAAGTGTATTTCGGATCGTGAGTGTGATATTTTTGTCAAACTTCAGAATGAAGAAAATAGCGATATGACAAGAAACGGCAAGGTTGTACATGAGAATTATGAGAGTGGGAATGTAGAAAGTGTGAATGATAGTATAAATGGTTTCTCAGAGAATAAAAAAAGATGAGATAGATGCATTGAATGAGATCGCGTTGTTGAATGGTGCGATAGAAAGGGCAAAACATCAGCTAGAGTGCATGAACAAAAGTCGACTGAATGAACCAACCAATAATAAAAGGTATGACAGGAAAAATAGGCGTATGAATGTGAACATGAACAAAGTGAAAGATAGAGTGCTGTATGGAGACTCGTTAGTACGAGGTGTGTTAGTAGAAGATTTGACAAAATCGTACCAACCTGGTGCGACCATAAAGGATGTAACTGAGTCTATTAGAGAGCAAAAGGAAAGGGTGAAAGAAATCATTGTTGTGGCAGGTACGAATGATTTGAGAGATGATAAAATGGAAATGATAGAAGACCTGAATGAATTGTTTGTGGTAGCAAAAGAGTGAGAGAGAGTTAGAATGATTAGTCTTTTGCCACGGTATGACAGTGAAATGTTTAAAAGGAGGGCCATAATTGCGAATGACTTTATGCGTGGGTTATGTATGACGAGTGGTGTGGAATTTGTGGACGTATGGAGTGAGTTTGATTGGCGAAAGGATCTATATAAGATGGATGGCTTGCATTTGAATGGTTATGGTGTAAGAAGACTTGAGAATATGTTGCTGAATGTAGTGGATGTGCAAATTCAGGGAAACTAGATTTGTTAAGGGGGGGGAGTAGATATACAGTCCTTAGGGAGGCAGTTGAATGTAAGAATGAATGTAATATGCTAGAGCAAATAACGACAACAAACCAGAGTGGGATAGTTAATATAAGGCATCAAGGTAGGGTTGGGGCTAATGGGGGTCTTAAATTCATGTACACTAATACTAGGAGTATTAGAAACAAGAAGGAAGAGTTTTTGGCCATGGTTGGCACTTCCAGACCACAGGTTATTGGTATTAGTGAAACATGGCTGACTGTAGATGATATAGCTAGTGGGATTGAATGTGATGGGTATAGTGTGTTCAGGAATGACAGAGAGAATAAAATGGGGGGACGAGTATTGTTGATGATAGCTGATGAGCTACAGCCAAGGAAAATAGAAGTTGAATTGCAGGATAGAGAAAAGAGCACATTTGAGGCCATTTGGTTTGAGATTGTAGCTAGCAGAACTAAATATACAATTGGGTGCTGCTATAGACCAGGTGATGGTAAAGATGGTGGTGACAATATGCACAAGCAAATAGAAGAAATGAGTGGAAGGAGAGTGATTATTATGGGAGATTTCAACTATGGTCGCATTGATTGGAGTGAGGAGAGGACACACGGGAGGAAGGAATTGGATTTTATGCGGTTATTAAGGGATAACTATCTGCGACAGCATGTAATGGAAAATACTAGGGGTCAGAGAGTACTTGACCTAGTAATTACATCTGAGGATTTGGCTGTAACAAATATGACCACATTGCCACCAATCAGTGAGAGTGATCATAGGGTCTTGACTTGGGAGGTGGCTAAAGGTGTAGAATTTTCAATTAAGACAGGGTACATGTGGAATTATCGGGCTGGAAAGTATGAGAATCTTAGGAGATTGATTTGCTCAGTGCCATGGCATGTGCAACTGCAAGGACTAGAAGTTGATAGTGCATGGGAGGTAGTTAAGAAGTGCTTGCATGAAGCAATGGCTGACTGTATACAGTGCGAATAATAAATCAAGTAGGGGTTAAATGGATGAATAACACCATTAAGCTTGAGCTGCAAAAAAAAAAACAACTATGGAGGGAATTTAAGGAGAAAGGTGACCGGCAGGCACATGAACGGTATAAAGCGCAGGCCAGAAGGGTGACGAGTGTTGTAAGAAAAGCAAAAAAAGATTACGAAAGAACACTGGCCATGCAGGCTAAAGAGAATCCTAAACAGTTTTTTAGATATGTAGCAAGTAAAAGGAAAAATGTACATGGCAGAATGATTTTAAAGAATGCCGATGGTAGGGAGGTAACTGAATCAGTTGAGATAGCTGTGTTAATGAGTGAGCACTTTGCAAGAATATATTATCCAGGTGGTGACATTGCAGAAACGAATAAACCAGTAGATTATACGGGAATTGTGGTGAATGTAATGGATGTGAGTAGTCTATTGCATAACCTCAATGTCAATACATCTGTGGGATTGGATGGTATACCAGCTCGTGTAGTACGAGAAGCAGCTAAAGAATTGTCAATACCCTTGACCATTTTGTTTAATTTGAGTCTCAGGTCTGGGTTAGTCCCGAGCGGGTGGAAGGAAGGGAAAATAGTTCCACTGCATAAAGGTGGTTCCAAGACTGCTGTTGTAAATTACCAACCGATTAGCATATCAGGAATCATTGTCAAGGTCTTAGAGAAATTAGTCAAGAAAAGAATACAGGATTGGATAGATGAAAATGGGATATTGTATGGGGGACAACATGGTTTTGTGAAGGGTAGATCATGCCTCAGTAACTTGCTCACGTTTTATAACACAGTGACGGCTGAACTGGATAGGGGTAATGGGTTTACAGTGATACTACTGGACCTTGCCCAAGGCCTTTGACAGGATACCACATGGAACCCTAATCAGTAAACTGGAGCAGATGGGGATAGATATAGGGTTGGTAAGATGGATAGGAGGGTGGTTGAAGGAGAGATACCAGAGAGTGGTTTATTCAGGAGTGGAGTCAAAAAGACGTCTTGTGAGTAGTGGAGTGCCGCAAGGCTCTGTTCTTGGACCACTGCTTTTCAATTTTTTCATGAATGATATTGGAAAGGATTTGAGAGGAAGTGTTCACTTGTTTGCTGATGATGCAAAGTTGGGTAGAGCAATTGTGAGTGCACAGGATGTCAAAATTTTATAGGATGATTTGGGTAGTTTGGAGGACTGGGTTAGGAAAAATGGATGTCAGTTTAATGTGGCAAAGTGTAAGGTTATGCACTTTGGGGTGAAAAGAATAGCAGCAGTATATCGCATAGGTGGAACCGTACTCCAGGAGATTGATGAGGCCAGGGATTTTGGAGTACTGGTGGATAGGGAGTTTCAGTTTAGGGGGCACATTGCAAAAGTAACTAAAACAGCTCACCAAATCACTTGGCTTATGAAAAATACTTTAACATGCAGAGAGAAGCAAGTTGTTGTTCCTCTGTATCGAGCCTTGATAAGACCCCATCTGGACTTCTGTGCCCAGTTATGGGCACCAGGGTTTCTTCGTGATGGGGAGGAAGTGGAGAGGGTCCAGAGACGAGTGGCCAAGATGATAGCAGGTCTGTGGAATGAACCTTATGAGAATAGGTTGAGGATTTGTGGGTTGCAGAAATTGGACGATAGGCGAAGGAGGGTGATATGATTGAGACATTCAAATTACTGAAGGGTTTTTATAAGATTGATCCAGAAGATATTTTTGAAAATATGACTGGTGGTGGGAGGACTAGGGGCCATGCATGGAAGCTGGGCAAGAGCGTGGTTGACAAGGGTGTTAGAGCTAGGTTTTTTACTTGGAGAGTGGTGAATGAGTGGAATAAGCTTCCAGAGTCTGTTGTGGATGCTACGACCGTGAATGAGTTCAAGGCAAGATATGATAGATACTGTGTAAATGTTGAATAGTTGTTCCAGACATGATGTTAGGGCCTCCCTCGATGAGTCTGTCGACTCCTTGGAGTTTCCCAGAAGAACAATAATAATAATAGTCATTCAGCTGTATTCATGTACTAGCGTTCACATGATGCAGCAAGCACGCACTCTCCCAATAATGCAACAAATGAAAGAACAGCTTCAAATACAACTACAACGTTTTCATGCTAATTATGTATAAAGACTGTCTATGTTGTTCATAGTATTTTAACCCTCAATGTTTATTTTTTTTTCTTCGTTTATAATGTCACCTGAAGAAGGCTGTTACAGGCCGAAACTAGTAGTGTGTTTATATTAAAACCTTTTTACTTAAATCTCGGTTCTAGTCATTTAATTCTTCATAAAACTATGTATGTTAACAGAGTCAATGATAATTCGGTCATATATATATATATATATATATATATATATATAAAATAAATAAACATATAGTTCATGTTCACACTTATATTTATTTATTTATTTATTTTTCTTTTTTAGGGTCTGGAAGCAAATAAATATAAAAATACATTTGATTGCATCTACAAAATTGCTCGCTATGAAGGATTCTTTGCGTAAGTTCCATTAATTTTATACTGGAGGTGGGGAATCCAATCGATATTAATTTTTTTTACTTGATTAATACTCATATATAGAATATCATTTCATATTGTGATGAAGCAAACAATATCTGAAGCATTTTCATAGTATGTAAAATAGTGTTGCAGTTTCTAAAAAAAAAATAAATAAATAAAAGTTGGTGAATTTACACATCAGTAAATGGTTAGAAAGAAAATTAAATATGAACAATAAGAATTTATCAAAATAGCAATATTAGAAATGTTTGGCTATGTGAACTGAATATAGTAATATATCTGCTTTATGATGATCTGATCATATGACGCTTTACAATTATGACCAGTGCTGGTTTATGTGATGCCATATTTGCATCATATGTATAATGTTATCAGTGACATGATGCTGCCATGAATCAACCAATGCACAGTATTTGGGAACTCATCTTATTTTTGACACTGTTGCTCTTTACATTTCTCCCTGTTTGATGTTTCACTGTGAATTATAAGCTGTTTATAACTGTTATTTTATCATTGTTAAATAATGCAGATAAAATTCAAAGTAAGGATGCTGTTGCTCCAGTGAAAAGAAGACTCATAAACCTGTTACATTAGATACTAAGATTAAAATGATTAAATTTAATGAAGATGGTATATAGAACATTGAGAGAGGCCATAAGCTAAAGTTACCTTGCACTACTGTTTTTACAGTTGTTAAAAAAAAATGAAGTGAAAAGTGCTCCCAGACTCCAGTTATCTCTAAATGTGACAGTCGTATTTCTGAAATGGGAAAAAAAATTAATGGTGTAGATTAATGCCCAAACTAGTTGGTGTGTCCCCTTAAACCAAGTTATTCAGAATTACTTTTATTATTATTATTATTTTACACCTCCAGGGAGTCCAAAGACTCATTGAGGGAGGGCACCTGTTCTACAACTGTCTCCACCACTCAATCTACCAACTGACCGCAACTACATCTTCGTCATTTACCGCTGACTACCACCACTGATATTTCCACAGACAATCACAAACATCTATGCCCACAACAGGATTTGAATCCACAGCCTTTTGGCTGGAGAATGGATAAGCTAACTACTAGGCCAGCCAGGCTGGCCATTTTCTCATTTGCATATCTGACATAAATAAATGCTTTATTTACATCATTTATGAACATATATGGCTGTTAAAAATGTTATTAAGCCATTGCATACATCTACAAGTAAGTGAGAGAGAAAGAAAGAAAAAGGTCGTGATTTGCTATATGATGGTGGTCTTGAAATTGTCTTATTACCATGGTATGCCTGCATGCATATGTTTAAGTAAGTTGTATCTATGTGTTTGTTGAGGCTTAAGTGCTGTAAAGAATTCATGTTGGAGTTTAATGGAATATTATCAGCACTGAGAAAGGATTAAAACTAATTTTAATGCTTCCAATATTTCGTTTCTTTGATCAGCAACCATCCGGTTAGAAGAACACAAGTCATACATCTGCAGTCATGATTATGGTCAATCTGGCCTTGCAGACCATGTTTTGGATACAACCCACAGGATCTCCTGGAAGAAAACCACCATGTTCCATCATAGTAAATTCAAAAAAGAAAGACTGTTCTTTGAATCTGCATCTGCACTCAGGAATCAACCTAATTTAAACAAATACAGTTGCATAAAACTTCCCAAAATTTGGGAAACATTAATTATCAGAGATCCCTCTTTACATCCTAGGCCACCTGCAAACGCCCATAGAGGGTGCACCACATAGATAGGACTTTAGTTTCACTCACGTGTTTTACTTATCATTGCATTGTATTTGTGTGTGTTGTTACAAAAAGTTATTTGTAATCCCTGAAGATGTCTCTGTGACTGAGACGAAATATTGGAAGTATTAAAATTAGTTTTAATCTTTCTCAGTGCTGATAATATTCCATTAAACCTCCAACATGAATAAGTTGTATCTAGTATATAAAAAATATAACTGCAATAATTAAATTATATAATGTTTGCAAATCATTTATAACAGAAAATTTATTTTATATACAAATATGGTAGTAAATGTGGTAATATATTCTGCTAAAGTTTCTTTTATTATTACTGAGGGTTTGACTGTTTCCTCACACACATGCCTGGACATCTTTGGCCTTGGTTGCAAACAGAAAGTCCTCTTTCATGTGTGTGTGGTGGTGGTGGTGGGGGGGGAGACACCCTGTTTGGACTACTCAGTCATTGTAGTGTCTTGGTATCACTATTTGTTTCCCACCTAGGTGATGCTTTGAAAGTTAGAATTTTATGCATACTGTCAATATTTTATACTTTATTTCATTCTCTATGCAATATTTTCTTCAGTATTGTTAATTTTGAAAAGTTTGTCATTATTTTGTTCTTTCATTCTTGTAAATTAAGTACCATTTATGAATGTGTAACATTATGCTAAATGTATAATATCACTGATAAATAAAATCAGAATGTGAAAGATGTCCAGAGAAAAAGAGGAAAAAAATTTAAATGAGATTTACTGGAATTGATTGTGATACTTAGTTGGATAAAGCTTTGCTATTTCAGTAATGAAGCAGTCACTTTTGTAACAACTAGATTAAAAAAGATAAAATTAAATGAGGTTTTAATTAAAAGGATATTAATTTATATATCTGTGTGAAAAGTTTTGAAGATACATATGGTGAAAAATATTATTATTATTATTATTATTATTATTGTTCCGGTAAACTCCAAGGAGTCGACAGACTCATCGAGGGAGGCCCTAACATCATGTCAAGAACAACTATTCAACATTCACACAGTATCTATCATACCTTGCCTTGAACTCATTCACGGTCATAGCACCCACAACAGACTCTGGAAGCTTATTCCACTCATTTACCACTCTCCAAGTAAAGAACCTAGCTCTAACACCCTTGTCAACCACGCTCTTGCCCAGCTTCCATGCATGGCCTCTAGTCCTCCCACCACCAGTCATATTTTCAAAAATATCTTCTGGATCAATCTTATAAAAACCCTTCAGTAATTTGAATGTCTCAATCATATCACCCCTCCTTCGCCTATCGTCCAATTTCTGCAACCCACAAATCTTCAACCTATTCTTATAAGGTTCATTCCACAGACCTGCTATCATCTTGGCCACTCGTCTCTGGACCCTCTCCACTTCCTCCCCATCACGAAGAAACCCTGGTGCCCATAGCTGGGCACAGAAGTCCAGATGGGGTCTTATCAAGGCTCGATACAGAGGAACAACAACTTGTTCGTCTCTGCATGTTAAAGTATTTTTCAGAAGCCAAGTGATTTGGTGAGTTGTTTTAGTTACTTTTGCAATGTGCCCCCTAAACTTCAACTCCCTATCCACCAACACTCCCAAATCCCTGGCCTCATCAATCTCCTGGAGTATGATTCCACCAATGCGATATACTGCTGCTATTCTTTTCACCCCAAAGTGCATAACCTTACACTTTGCCACATTAAATTGACATTCATTTTCCTTAGCCCAGTCCTCCAAACTATCCAGATCATCTTGCAAAATGTTGACATCCTGTGCACTCACTATTGCTCTACCCAACTTTGCATCATCAGCAAACAAGTGAACACTTCCTCTCAGATCCTTTCCGATATCATTGATGAACAAATTGAAAAGTAGTGGTCCAAGAACAGAGCCCTGTGGCACTGCACTAGTCACAAGACGTCTTTTAGACTCCACTCCTGAATAAACCACTCTTTGATATCTCTCCTTCAACCACCCTCTTATCCATCTCACCAACCCTATATCTATACCCATCTGCTCCAGTTTACTGATTAGGGTTCCATGTGGTATCCTATCAAAGGCCTTGGCAAGGTCCAGTAGTATCACTGTAAACCCATTACCCCTATCCAGTTCAGCCGTCACTGTGTTATAAAACGTGAGCAAGTTACTGAGGCATGATCTACCCTTCACAAAACCATGTTGTCCCCCATACAATATCCCATTTTCATCTATCCAATCCTGTATTCTTTTCTTGACTAATTTCTCTAAGACCTTGACAATGATTCCTGATATGCTAATCGGTCGGTAATTTACAACAGCAGTCTTGGAACCACCTTTATGCAGTGGAACTATTTTCCCCTCTTTCCACCCACTCGGGACTAACCCAACCCGAGACTCAAATTAAACAAAATGGTCAAGGGTACTGACAATTCTTTAGCTGCTTCTCGTACAACACGAGCTGGTATACCATCCAATCCCACAGATGTATTGACATTGAGGTTATGCAATAGACTACTCACCTCCACTTCATTAACCACAATTCCCGTATAATCTACTGGTTTATTCGTTTCTGCAATGTCACCGCCTGGATGATATACTTTTGCAAAGTGCTCACTCAGTAACTCAACTATCTCAACTGATTCAGTTACCTCCCTACCATCGGCATTCTTTAAAATCAATCTGCCATGTACATTTTTCCTTTTACTTGCTACATATCTAAAAAACTGTTTAGGATTTCTTTAGCCTGCATGGCCAATGTTCTTTCGTAATCCTTTTTTGCTTTTCTTACCACATGGCACAAGACTTGATCAGAGATGAGATGGTATCAAGTAAAAGTGGTGAGCACAAAATACAATTGAGTGCAGATATACATTCCGATAAACAAAAAATTTGAATGAAGCCAATGACAAAAAATCAACATTGAAAAGATGAATTACACAATTTATGGAATTTAAAGAATGTAGAATAAAGAAAAGGAATAAAAACCTATTACATACACAATAAGCCAGCAGTATACATGACATATGCTGGCCATTTCATGTAAAATGTCATCAGATGTAGATAGCCAAAAACAGTGAGCTAGCTATGTTTTTTTGTGAAATGTGTATTAGGAGGAGTTTAGTTTGTTTGAGAGTATTTGGCAGTTGGGTTAGATTTGAGAGCACAGGGGAATAATTTATTTTGTTTAATTGCCATGAAGGGGACTGCAAATATGATATTTGTGTTTATAGCATGTTGGGTGTTTCTTATTAGAATAACGTAATTTGGTTTAATTTTTTTGGAAATCAGTAATAGTGGCCTTCTTGATTTCAGAAATATGTTTAGATTGCATTGTATACAAGGATATCTCAGTGGGGGGGGGGGGGTTGTTACTGGTATGTTTTTGTGTTTTAAGGTCTAGTATGAGAATATTACAATCTTGATAATGTTCTATTAAGTGAGACTTTTAATAGAACAAATGCATAACCAATATAACAGGTATTGCATCCTGATTGGCAGTTATATTTATAAATAACATTATGCCATAGTAACATGTTGGCCTGAGTTCTGTGTTTTAGTAAATTAAAGATGCTAAGAAATTATATTCCTGGTTTAATCCTTTATCCAAATGTAAGCAAATAAAAATTTGCTGTAGTAAGTAACATCGTGATTGGGCTACTTGTATATAGAGGTTATTGACTTCGCATTAATTGCATTAGTATCCCATAATGCAATGCACATATCCTTATGGACATGTATAATGCCAAACATTATGGGAAGGTCCACTATCCTGACCAGTTTCAACCTTTATTGAGGGCTCATTAGTGGGAGCCAGACCCAGAAGTGATGTCATGGTTGAAGTAATGCAGAAGTTGTATTTACATATACAAGTAGTCAAAAGGTGTCACACCTTATTGCTAAAATACCGTGGATTAAAGAAAGATGTTTGAAAGTTTTTTCACTTGGTTATATTATAAATTAAAGATGCCAAGAAATTATATTCTTGGTTTAATACCCAGAAGTAATACAAAGGTTGAAGTAATGCAGAAGTCATATTTCCATATATAGTAATCAAAAGTCAGTAGTAAATTCCTATCAATCTTACACTGTACTCAAAACCATTGCCACTATTTTCCCTCTTGTAGATATCTCAACCTTATGTTGCCCTATTCCTCTGCTATCATCAGCAGCACTTCCCCTCCTGTCTTGTCCTTTCTAGCTTTACAAAAAAAAAAAAGAATTGTACCCTCCACTATCTATTTCCATTAGGATGTCATCCTCATCCACTCATTAAAAGGACAGTTTTTAAGTCAACGTGAGTATAGATGTGATGCATTTGTCCTTTTTTTTTTATGCTGAGCCCATGCACGAGAGGGTTGTAGATCAACCTATATTACGTTAGTACCGTGTATGGGTTGGGAAAGAAGGTACTTGTTCACTTTAGATTTTAATGACTGTAGATTGTATTCCCTAGGAACACATCAAGGGGAAGACTGTTCCATAGTATTGCGGTTGTAGGGATGAAGGAGGAGAAGAAGAAACTTGTTCTGTGGGTTTTAAGGTGCACTGTGTAGAGATGTTGAGCAGCTGCACATTTTCTAATGAGCTTAGTACTATGTGAGGGAATTGTTGATGCTATTTTGGATGAACATTTTCCATGGAAATATTTGTAGAAGACACATAGTGTAGAGACCAGTCATCTGTGTGAAAGTGGGGGGAGTGAGTTGGTAAGAGATGGGTCGTTAATAAGTCTGATTGCTCTTCTCTGTATGGAGTCAAGCAATTTGAGAGAGCTTTTGGGGGCCCCACCCTAAGTGTCGGAGCAATATTCGATGGTTGGGTGGATTTGTGATTTGTATAAGGTTAATAGCTGTTCAGGGGTGAAGTAACATCTCGAGCGAAGGAAAAATCCTAGTTTTTTAGAAGCTGAGGATGCAATAGTTATGTGTTTGTGCCAGGAGAGGCTTGACATCAGGGTAATTCTAAGAAGAGAAATCTCAGATTGTCTGGAAATTTGGGTATTGTCAAAAATAATACTGGGGGATACTGGTTCTTTTTTATGAGAAATGAGACAGTACTTGGTTTTATTTGCATTGAAATTGACTAGGTTATCTGAACCCCATTGGAGGATGGCTTGCAGGTCTGAATTAAGGGCAGTGGTGGTTGCTGATCTGTAGGTCGAGGTGAATTATGTGGAGTAAGGTTTATCAAAAGAAAGGGAGGAGTGCAATGTGCTATCATCTGCAAAACTGTATTGGGTTGGAGGTAAGCTGAAATAGGTCATTGATATATAGTAGGAAGAGGGTTGGTGAGACAACAGAACCTTCAGGAACCCCAGCATTAGTTGAATGGTGAGAGGATAAGGAGCCATCCACAACCACACATAGTGAGCATCCAGACAGAAAGTTGGCTATCCAATTATAGAGGTCTTGACATAATGATGGTAGTTTGCTTAGTAAGCCCTTATTCCAGACCCAGTCAAACGCCTTGGAAATATCAAGTCCAACCACTTGAGATACACTAAACTTCTCCATGGCATTTGACCAGAGATGGGTGACATGTGAGCAGATCTTCTGTTGATCAGCAGTGATGGAATCCATACTGGCGGTCGTTTATTAGACAGGTAGCTTCAAGGTAGTGTAGGAGTTGGGAATTGATGATTTTTTTCCATTACTTTAAACAGGACTGATGTGAGTAAGATGAGGTGGTAGTTGGATGGCAGTGACTTGTTGCCCTTTTTAGGAATGGGTTGAATATAGGCCAATTTCCAGGCTGTGGGATTAGATACCAGTGGAGTAAGGTATATATAAGCGACATAGGACAGGAGACAGTTCTGGTGCACAAACCTTCAGGACTATTGGAGGAATGCCATCAGGGCCAGGTGACTTTTTTTGTGTGTCTAATTTAGACAGTGTTTTGCATCTGGAATGGTTAGGGGGACATTTGCCATTGTTGATTGTGTGTGATTGGAGGCAAAGCGTGAGGCCAGGAGATCAGCCTTTTTTGTAGGAGATGATGCAATGGAGCCATCTGGATATGATAGAGGTGGGAATAACATTGGGCAGAAGTTACGGCTGATTGCTTTGGCAAGAGACCAAAAGGCTCGGCTGCCATTTGGACAGGCTGCTAATTTGCTCTTTGCTTTTTGCTCTTTTGAACTCTGTTTTTGGAAGCATTGATTGTTTTTTGCATTTATTTTGGGCTTGAGTATAAGCTCTAAAAGAGGATGGGGTTCTTGATCTGAGTCAGTGATGGTATGTTTGGTTTTTTATTTGTACTGCCTTGGCACATCTTTTGGAAAACCAGGGTTTAGTTAAGGAATAGCAGGTCAGAGTACTGTGGGGAATGTATGATTCCATGCCGGTGAGGATTACTTTGGTTATGAGTTCAGTGCATGTGTTTGGGTTGGGAGGTCGGAGGCAATAGTCTAACCATGGGAATGAGGCATAGAAATTGCAGAGGCTGTCAATAATGCCTTGTATAATGCCTTGGCACTGTTATAATGCCAAACTATTCTTGTATGGGAGTGACTGTGTAAGCATTGTTGCATGGGGGAGCAGATGAGCACTAGATTGTGGTCAGAATTGCCTAGCGGGCCCTCTACTTTCACTTGTATTTGGAAGGGTCGTTGGTCAGGAAGAGGTCTAGGGTGTTTGTAAAGTGGTTTGGTTATCAGGTATTCTGGTTGGCATTTGGACAAGGTCATTAGTGATGGCGAATGTTTCAGCATCTCTGCCTGCAAGATCTGTACAGCTGGAGGAGGAGGAGGAGGAGGAAAGCCAGTTGGTATATTGTGGACATTAAAATCACCTAAGAGGATGATTTCGCTGTTGGGAAAGTGGGACTGGCATAAGTCAATTTTTAGGGAGAGGAAATTAAAGAGCTCAGCATGGTTGGTTGCATTTGGGGAGTGACAGACATCATATGAATTTGACTGAGTTGGGTAGGGATATTTTCATCCAGAGAAGATCAAAGTTGGACAATTCAACGTTGGGTGCTCTCTTGCAGGGTATTTCGGACTGGATGTATGCACAGACGCCACAATTGGGTTGAAAGAAGTTAAATAGTGTGTAGTTGGGAAGGTTCAGATGAATAGTGCTGGAGGGAGGTGAGATCTGAGTTTCTGCCAGAAAGAGTAGGTGGGGTTTGGTAGACTTCAGGTGATATTGGACACTATTAAGGTTGACGTTTAGACTACGGTTGTTGGTGAAGTGGATTTGTAGGGTTTTGTGAGTCATACATTTGACAGCAGGGATCCTGCACGTTTCCTTTGCATTGCCTGCATACTGGTCATCATGGTGGCTGCTAGTGGCGTCACTTGGTTTGTGTACCAATTTAACTTCTCTGTATGTTAAATTTTTCTGCAAGTTGTCTTCAAAGATGATGTCCTTGTTCCCCTTGTGCAAATGAGAAATCTGGTTGAGCATGTATGTGCGACTGGGGGCAAGTGTCTTTGAACTTGTTGTTGATCACTGCTATTAGTTTTGATGTGCTTGTCAGCATGTTGCAAGTCACTTTTTCCAGGCGTGAAAAGTTTGTTCCATCCTTGCTTTTGTTTATGAGTCTGAAATGATGGCATCTAACAATATTTTTAGGGTCGATGTCGCATTCTTCAGTTAGTTTGATGATGGCTTCTTTTAGTGCTTTTCTTTCTTCTTTTGGAAAGTTTGACTGCGTTGAATTTTTTTTTTGTTTTTGGCCTCCATCATCGAGTCATGCACTGTTGATGCAATTATTTCATTGAGTTCATTCACAGGAAGGGGTGAACTTGCTGATCATCAGTTGATTCAAGCTTGGTTTCTAGTGCACGTATTTTGGAGGGAAGAGTTTCGTTCATGACACTGATGTGTTGTTCGAGGCTTTCTATTCATTTGCCTAAGTTCAGGAGCTGGTTTACAGACGGGAGGCACAGCGATCAGAAATAGGGCTGGCTAAGGTCGATATATCTTGTGCACTGTTTCGTCCATCTTTGCTCAGGAAGTGTGTAACTAGTGGCAGCAGAACTCGCACATTATACTTCTTTTTTAATCGCTGATATGAATTTTGCAGCTGTGGCACTTTGTGGGTTTGTCAGCAATCGACGGCTGGCGAGACACTGGGTGCTTGTTCGTCATTGGCTTTTTTTGCTACCATCTTTGCTTTGTATGGTAGGCATCATGGGCACTTGCACATGGCTGATTTTTAGATCGAAATGTAACTGGTTTAATGCACTAAAAGTACTTTCAGCTTGTGCTGAAGTTATCTGCTTCTTGGTACCTGCTGTTAACATTTCCTTTTGGTGTTTAATTTGAATGGAAAACTCTTGCAGTAGCAATAAAATGCTGGAGCACTAGTTTATAGTAACTTATTCACAAACACCACCTGATGGATCATGCTGGAGTAGGTTTAAGCGTAAGTCAAGCTAGTAAGAGAAATCTGATCTTACCAACTTGACTTAGTAGAGGTGAATAAGTTTCTTGAGAAATAAGATAGGCCTGCATTTTGATAGCACCAAATGAATTATTATGAATGCTCTTGGAACATGACAGACAGATATCAAAAAGTGGTATACAGTGGGTGTAAATCTGCCAGATTTAAGGTAACCAGTGGTGTACTTCAGGGTTCAGTCCTTGGGCCATTATTGTTCAATCTATACATTAATGACATCAAGCAGGGTCTATCATCAGATTTGCAATTGTTTGCTGATGATGCGAAGATAGGCAGGGCAATCAAGGATGCTACTGATATTCAGAAATTACAAAATGATTTGAATAGACTGGAAATCTGGGCTAACGAAAATGGCTGTCAGTTTAATGTTAGTAAGTGTAAAGTTATGCACTTTGGCATGATTAGAGTTCCAGCGGCATATTATATTAGCAGAGTTATGCTACATGAAACTGAAGAGGCAAGGGATCTTGGTGTAGTAATGGATAAGAATTTAAAGTTCAAAGGTCACATAGCAAAAGTTGCAAATACAACTCAGAGGATAATTGGTATGTTGAAGCGAACCTTGACATGTAAGGATAAAGAAGTAATTTTGCCTCTTTATAAGGCTTTGATAAGACCACACTTGGATTACTGTGCACAGATTTGGCCTCCCGTGTTCCAAGAGGATAAAGAAGCTGTGGAAAGGGTGCAAAGAAGAGTTACAAAGATTATATCCGGATTATGGGATTTAGATTATCAGGACAGATTGCAAATATGTGGATTACAGACTCTGGTTAACAGGAGAAAGAGGGGTGATAGGATAGAGGTCTATAAACTTTTGAATGGGTGTTATAGCATTTCAACTGATGAAATTTTTCATTATATGGAAGGCGGGGAGAGAACACGGGGCCATCCATGGAAGTTAAGGTTGTTCTCAGGCAAGAAAGGGTTAAGAGCTAGGTTTTTCTCCCAGAGAGCAGTGAGTGAGTGGAATAATTTGCCCTTACGGGTATTGAGTGCATCTAGTAGTGTGAATGAATTCAAGGATAGGTGTGATAGCTGGGTTGGGTAATTTACAGCCTCCCTCGATGAGTCCTTGACTTCCTGGAGGTCTTAAATAATAATAATAATAATAATAATAAAAAAAAAACATGGAATGTTTGAGCATTAGAAGGTTTGTAGAACAAAGAAGAATAATGAAGCATGTTTTCATTGACAAAAACTATACGTAGGATTTGAAGTCAAGAAAATATCATTTGTGTATAGGAGGCAGACATACTTAAAGACAGTTGTGTCGATGAAGTAGCACAGTTAGGTATTATTAGAACCAGAAGACTTTGTTGTGTCCCATTTCTATTAAATTGTATATTTTTAAGAGTTTCCTTAAAGCCTTGCCTATGTGTGGCACATGGTATCTCTGGGTCACAAAGGGATGGCCCGAGGGTCGAGCCAAACCTATGTGACGGAGTCTTCGTAACCAACTTCTCATTAAGTTGGAAGAAAATTTATTTATTTTTTTTTTTTGCTGTGCCACTTAGGACCCTTAGATTAATTAGAGTATTAATCAAGAAGTTGTACAAAGATAACACAAGATATGCAATCGTGACCGTAAATTATATTCTAGAAATCTCCCACCCAGATTCGTAACTATTTTGCAAGCGGTGCAGCGAATTTATACAGACACAAATTTAGTTAAAGAATAGCAAAGTTTATTAAACATAAGGTACATACAGCTAATTATACAAAGAAAAGCTTCCATTCAAATCTAGCTAAAAAATAAATCAAATCTATTAACACTAATACTTTCCACAGAAAAGCCCATCAAATTCAATCAACCTTAATTACCTTACATAAGACATAAGTCTCACACTATAATCTTAGATTTAACAATCCCTGTTAGCATTCACTCTTTAGGTTAAATCGTCTTAAACATTCTTAGACATATTTAATATTCAGATTCGTATAGTGCCCATCCACTCATAATCTTCTACACAATAAATCTCTTTCCTATAGTCCTTTCTAATAACTATCTTTGAGTCCTTCGTTATTAAAATTTTACATAACATTAATTTCTTGGGTTACACACAAATCATAGAACAAAATGTCTACTTATCTATATGCGATGATTCCACTCTCTTGTTGCACTGAACACCTTCTTTGATTCCCTGGTTCTATGTTACGGTTAAGGTTTCCAATCGTCGATATGCTAACGTGATTCTCTCCTTGACCTCCTTTGTTACAGCATTTCGGACACGTACTTTCTTCGACGTTCCAAGCCGCATAGCCTGCTGCTGTATCTCAGGATTTTGGGACTAGATTTCCCGCTGAAACCGTCCGATCGCATGCCAGCAATGGACCTGGCACCCAGAGCTCCGGTCGACCACGAGGTGAAACTAAGAAACGAGTGAGGGGGGGGGGGGGGGTTTCCAACCCTTTTATACCTCCTCCCTACTGGCCATTCACTCGACATGTAGAATTCTCCGTCACATGTCTCTGACCTCATAGTGTCCGATTCTTCCTGCCACTTCTTTTCACATCCCGCGAGCACGAGACTGCTTGGGGCAACTGTCTGCTTGCTTCCCGAACTTTGAGCTTAAGTTTGCACAGATTATGTTGGTCGTTTTCTTGCATGCTATTTCACATTAAAGGTAATATCACTTTTAAATCAGTATTAAATATTATACACTTAATATTGGCATATTTTTCTTACATATTCTTTTCTTTTACCAAATAAATAATATCTCATACCAAGTAAATATCTCATTGAGATATTTTACAATTCTTTCCTTTCTTTTTCTTACTAACATATTCGTTATTAAAAGTACATAACTACACATACCTAGATAACAAGCATATTTTTATGTATCGTATAGGGCATTTGCTCTGTTAGACAATGATAAGTGGAATCTTAATATTCCAAACTTATCTGGGTATAACAACTTCACACTATTAAGATTTCTTCTGATGTCTTTTTGGCAAAAGACTTGAAGTCATATGTTTCTTGTTATAGTAGGAGGATTTTGGTCATTCATGCAGGAGTCATGATGCCATAAAATTAGATTTATCATTGAGTAATGTTAAAGTAGTCTCATGTAGTGGTGAGAGTATGGCAAGAGACCAGAATGGTCTTGTAGAAAACTTTTTCTATAAGGTCATTTAAAGTTAAATTTGCTATTTATTTATAGTTTTTATGTTAGTCCAAAACAAACAAACAAACAAACAAAAAAAAAAAATGTAAATTCACTTGCAATGGAACATGCAAATTTGCTGAAGCAGCACATTTACTATTTAAAGCTACATCCCCTCCTTCCAATTTAAATAATAGTGAAGCTTGCTGTTTCTCTCCTCTTTGCAAACCTTTGGATAGAAAGACCTAGGTTTGAATCCCATCTCAGACACAAAGAACCTTTGTAAAGGCCTATCAGTGAGAGGCGACTTTGCCTAGCCAATCTCATACAGAGGTGGTAGGGTTTCCTCCTGAAAACTCCAGTTTTTCATCCTGTAAAACAGATTAACATAACATAAGATATAATACACTAGTCCCATTGTCTTTAATTGCTTTGGCTGTAATTCTAGATAAATCAATTCAACTCACTTGCAAACTGAACTAAGGCTGATAAAAATTATGCTGTCATAAGGAAAGATAAAAATTTTTAGCAAATATAACTTTATTTATCAGATCATTCTTCTTATTAGTTCATTTCCAGACATCCTGCATGATTTTGTTTAACATTTAATATTCACATTGAGATGACCTGTGCCATTTGTATAAAGTTTAATTAGCTAATCCTGTTATACACTAAATTCATCTAATATAAATATAATTTCTCCTAATTTTATAGGTTCTATATCCAGGGCTATGAGCCTCTGTAGCTCAGTCTGTATAGACAAAGCCCTTTGGTCAGAAAGACCTGGGTTTGATTCCCATCCATGATGTGAGGAACCTTTATCTGGTCTCTTTCAACGAAAGTTGAGTTAGCTGGTCTCATATGGAGGTAGGGGGGATTTTTTCACTTGGAAACTCGGATTTTTTGTTCCCCAGGTGGGGTGCCCTCTAAGGGCGGTTGTAGGTGGCCTGGAATGTAAGGTGGGGCCTCTGGTGATAAGTGCTTCCCAAATCTTAGGAATTCCAGGCCACCTACAACTAACTCCCTTAGAAGGCGTCCCACCTAGATAGGACTTTAATGTCACCCACATGGTTGGGCTTAGTATTGTGTGGTATTTGTGTATATGTTACATTAGTTTTTTTTGTAATCCTTGAAGATGTCTCAGTGACCAAGACGAAATATAGGAAGTATTAAATTCTGTTTTCATCCTTTCTGAGTGCTGTATACAATCCATTAAGAGCCTCCAACATGATATCCTCACAGCACTTAAGCCTCTACACATGGATTCTAATCATTCATGGAGAAGATATAGCATGCAAATCCAGACAATATGGTAAGTCAAAACTATGACTATCTAGGCAACAAAATAGGCTGGACTTTTTAAAAAAGATGCTGGGATACAAGAGTGATATCCAACTGCGTTAAGCTAAAGATCAACTTTCGTTCCAAAAAAGCCCTCTGCATATATAACCGTGCCAGCTTTGCACTACTGCGGGAACAAATCGCTGCTACTCATGCCACCCTCTCCGTGACGAACATTGCCATTGGCTCCTTACAATCGTAGCTTTCCGCTGTACTTAACCCCGAACTTTGGCCTATTCTCTCTGGCATCTCAGAAGCTTCCGCACAAAAAAGAATTTCAAAACAATAAAAAATAAACATATCAAGAAATATAACAACCTGTGTAAAGCCAAACTGCAACCACAAATTCAACCGCTCCAGACAGTTCTTAACCTATCTTCCAAAAGGCTCAACGACAATGCCGTCAGTTCCCCTAAGCCTCAGCCACAATTTCGCGGTCACTCCGAACGAAGTGCCAGTGCTCGATGTAATGTTTAATATTGAACGCAGGATCTGTTGCTTAGCGTCGGAGATAGTAAATAACATCACACTTGACATCGCCAACATCCTCTCCAAGTCTTCGCCTCCAAAAATTAATTTATCGTCCACCCAATGCACTGCTCTCATGAAATTACGGAAAGAAAAAAGTATTGTCATCACTAGAGTGGATAAGGGTAATGCCACAGTCGTTCTTAATGCCATGGAATGCAATCAAAAAATGGAGATTATCCTCCGAGATCGCTCTATCTACATCCTGCTAGAACACTACCCCACACAAAAAAAAAAAACACATAAGTTAAAAAATTAAAAAACTTGCTTAAAAAAGTATCTTCTTCTTGGCCCCTGGACATCACGAAAAACTCGAACCTTTCTGTCCCCCCTGAATATGCGGTTTACCAAAAATTCACAAACCCAATTCCCCACTAAGACCTGTAGTAGATGCCACTAACGCACCTTGCTACAAATTGTCAAAACAGGCCAACTCTCTGATCACCCTCACTGGACTTTCCACATCCTGTATAAAAAACTCTACCCATTTTAAAACCCTCATAGAAAATTTAACCTTAAATAACACAGACATATTGGTAAGCTTCGACAACTCCTCATTGTTTACCAATATTCCCTTAATTGATACCTTAACATTTAGAAAACGTTTTTCCTTCTGACGTTTTAGATCTCTTTTCCTTTGCCATCAATTCTGGTTATTTTTCTTGGAAGAACAAAATCTACAAGCAGATAGAAGGAACCACCATGGATTCCCCCTCCTCTCTCCCCCCTCTTGCCAATTTTTTTTTTTTGTTGCAAATTTTCTTGCAAATTTTGTATACTGTTATGCATTAAGTGGCCAATCCCTTAATGCATAACAGTATACATATCCACAAGGAGATGTGTTTTGCATTATGGGAGATACTGGGATTGGATTGTTGGTAGTTTGCTCCACCTTTGCTACGAGTTGCCTGGTGTTGTACTACTTACCCAGGTAAGATAGTACAACACTATATTCAGTACTGAAGATATTTTCAGGTGCAAACTTTGTTTGCTCTCACTGGGATAAAGGATTAAACTAAATTTATTATAATAATGGCAAATATTTGTTGGATTTGTGCTCAGGATATGGACTGGTATTACTAACACCATGTTCCAACATAAAAATGTGCACAAATTCACATGGAGAGAAGACGCAAGGAATAAAAGTCTCATTGCCTATGTTATTGTTGGTAGTGATGTTTTCTCACTGGTGCAAGACATAGAGTGTACAAAGGATTTGAAATTGGAAGCGATCATTATTTAGTCTTGAGCAGGATAAAATTGAATTTCATATTGAAAAGAATGACATGTAAGAATGTTTTAAAGCGAATAAAAGTTGAGCAGCTCTTAGATGTGAACTGTAGACTAAAATATACAAACATTATTCAACTAGTCTGGGTAGTGGCCCTTCCCTTAATGCATAACATTATACATATCTGCAAGGAGATGTGTTTTGCATTATGGGAGATACTGAGATAGGAGTGTTGGTAGCTTGTTCCACTTTTGCAAGGAGTTGCCTGGTGTTGTACCACTTTACCCCAGTCCTGAAAATACTTTCAGGCACAAACTTTGTTTGCACACACTTGGATAAAGGATTAAACTAAATTTATTATAGTCTGACCAAGGGAAAAATAAACTTTCAGCATCTTTCTCTAAATCCAGAGTAATTTAATAAAAAGGTGGCACACCGTTTGGCAGCTCCTATAGGAGGAGATGACCTTGCTAATGCTTCTGCCTTGGTATCTCCACTTGGGCCTGGCTCCCACTGAAGAGAGCTCAATAAAGGTCAAAACTAGTCTGGGTAGTGGCCCTTCCCTTAATGCATAACATTATACATATCCGCAAGGAGATGTGTTTTGCATTATGGGAGATACTGATATAGGAGTGTTGGTAGCTTGATCCACCTTTGCAAGGCGTCGCCCGGTGTTGTACCACTTTACCCCAGTCCTGAAGATACTTTCAGACGCAAACTTTGTTTGCACACACTTGGATAAAGGATTAAACTAAATTTATTATAGTCTGACCAAGTGAAAAATAAACTTTCAACATTATTATTATTAGTAGTAGTAGTAGTACGGGCAACTCCAATGAATCCTTAGACTCATCGAGGGAGTCCCTAACATCATGTCAAGAACAACTATTCAATATTCACAGTATCTATCATACTTCGCCTTGAACTCATTTACAGTCGTGGCACCCACAACAGATTCTGACAGATTATTCCACTCATCCACTACTCTCCAAGTAAAAAACGTAGCTCTAACATCTTTACTAACCACACTCTTGCCCAGCTTCCATGGATAGCCCCTAGTCCTCCCACCACCAGTTCTATTCTCAAAAATATCTTCTGAATTAATCTTATAGAAACCCTTCAGTAATTTGAATGTCTCAATCATATCACCCCTTTTCTGCCTATTAGCCAATTTCTGCAACCTACAAATCTTCAACCTGTTTTCATAAGGGTCATTCCATGGTCATGCTATTATCTTGGTCACTCGTCTCTGGATCCTCTCCATCTCCTCCCCATCAATAAGAAACCCTGGCACCCATATCTGGGTACAGTAGTGTAGATGGGGTCTTATCAAGGCTCAATAACTACAGAGGAACAATAACCAGTTTGTCTCTGCTTGTCGAAGTATTTTTCAGCAACCAAGTGATTTGATGAGCTGATTTAGCCACTTTTGCGATGTGCCCCCTAAACTTCAACTCCCTATCCACCAACAATCCCAAATACCTGGCTTCGTCAATCTCCTGGAGTACAGTTCCACCAATGTGGTATACTTCTGCTAATCTTTTCACCCCAAATTGCATAACGTTACATTTTGCCACATTAAATTGACATCCGTTCTCCTTAGCCCAGCCCTCCAAACTATCCAAATCATCCTGCAAAATTTTGACATCCTGTGCATTCATTATTGCTCTACCCAACTTTGCATCATCAGCAAACAAATGAACAGTTCCTCTCAGATCCTTTCCTATATCGTTAATGAACAAATTAAACAGTAATGGTCCAAGAACAGAACCCTGCAGCACACCACTAGTCACAGGCTGTCTTTTGGACTCGACTCCTGAATAAACCACTCTCTGATATTTCTCCATCAACCACCCACCTATCCATCTCACCAACCCTATATCCATCCCCATATGCTGCAGTTTACTGATTAGAATCCATGTGGTATCTTGTCAAAGGCCTTAGCAAGGTCCAGTAGGATCACTGTAAACTCATTACCCTTATCCAGTTCAGCCGTCACTGTTACAAAACGTGAGCAAGTTACTGAGGCAAGATGTATGACTAGTGGTGAGAGAGATTATTATGGAAGAAAATACCCAAGTGGGCATGAAAAACGAAAGCAAAAACAAGAAAAAGAAGCGGCTGAGGAACGTCAAAGAAATTCGCTGTTTAAATTTATTAAGTTGAACTCATATTTGTTCAGATATATCAGTTGATAACAGGAGTTCTGAAATAACTACAAACAGTTCTTCCGCTTCAACAATAATTAATAATGAGAGTTCTGAAATACTCTCGACGGAAGCGGAGAACATGAAGCATTTGGTCAAACAATGAGTATTGAAGATCCTAAAACTGAGACACCAGAGGAAGATTAACTATTTACTATTGATGATCCAGCAACGTGGCCCAAAATTTTGAACAACGCAACACTCACACAAATTGTACAATATGGTCCATCTTCTCCTCCGACTGAAAATGATTTTCCAAAAGATGAGAACAAGAGGTGTTTTTCCACAACTCACTATGTTAGGACAATTGCAAATGGAGAGAAACAAAACAGAAGATTGCTTGTATATTCAAACTCTGCCAACTCTCTATTTTTTGTTTTTGTTGCAAATTATTTTCTTCTAATGATAATTTTTTTTTATCTAATAATGGCTTTTCTGACTGGCGACATGTGAGTAAAACATTAGTCGCACGAACGAAATCCAGTGCACGTGAAATGCTTGTATTCATGGACACAAATGGAATGTAATTTAAAAAATCACAATACAATTGATCAGGCAAATCAAAATGTCATAAAATTTGAAGCAGAATTGGTTAAGAAATGTTTTAAGACGAATAGTAGCAGCAATTCTTTATTTATCCGAACATAATTTAGCTTAGAGGTAATTTTGATACTTTGTACACAGCCCATAACGGTAATTTTTTAGGTATCACAGAATTAATTGCAGAATTTGATCCACTTTTAAAAGATCATTTAATGCAATGTTTGAAAAAAAAATTATAGCTAAGAAACAAAATTCGTATTTATCACCCATTGTGCAAAATGAATTAATTGTTGATATGGAAACCAAAATTCAACAAAATATTGTAAATATGATACGACAGGCAAAGTACTATTCAATAATTTCATTAATATTTTGATTTTTACATATACGTATTTAAAGCAGATATTGAAATTCGTGAACACTTTTTGACGTTTTTAACAACTGACTGGTAAAGGTATATATGAAAATATAAAATCACTTTTGAATAAATTAAATCTTAAGTTGTCAGATTGTAGAGGGCAAGGGTATGATATTGGAGTGAATATGAAAGGAGTATATAAGGGAGTCCGTGCTTACATTTTACATGAAAACGAAAAGGCATTTTATACTCCTTGCACCTGTCATTATTTAAATATGATTTTAGGGGATGTCGCTAAATCATCAATTATAGCTATAAATTTTTTTAATGTTATACAAAAGATATAAACATTATTTGCTGCCTCAGCTTCACGTTGGGATATATTAACGAACTTTGTTAAACAATTATCTCCAAAACTGTTATGTGATACAACATGGGAATGTAGAATAGAATCAGTTAGAGCTGTACGTTTCCAAATTCCAGAATTTTTAAATGCACTAAAAGAATTATCTAAAACTGCATCAGATAATGCTATCAAAGTAGAAGTGGTTTCAATATATGAACAAATAGATTCATTTGAGTTTATACTAAGCCTTGTAATTTGGTATGAGCTTTTGTCAAAAGTTAATTTAGTAAGTAAAGTTAAATTGTTCATATTTAGTCTAATGTGTTAAAATTAAGAACTTTTATTGTTAAAAAACAATATGATTTAATGATTACAAATACAAAGAGTCAACAAGTTTCACTAGCCACTGTCTAGCATTTTCAAGGCTGTATTGGTGTGAAAACAAATGCATAGAGTTACATGAAAACATGCACTTTAGTAACTGCTAGGCCATTACATTTGATAATTTGTGTTTGATGGCATGCATGCATTCGAATGCTTCAGTCAGAATCCGGTACATGACCACGTGTTGTGTAGTTTTTCGCATATTGTAGTTCTGTTGAGCTGAGAGAATTGATGAGATATTTCCATATGTCTTTAAGAATAGCACCTTGATTTCTATTTAGATTATTGCCTGTGCGTAGCACCACTGCTGCTTCTTTGAAAGTTCTGTGTCTGTAGTCATTCTCGATGTAAGGCATAGAACTGTTTTTCCAATCTATAACATGATTTGATGTTGAGAAATGATGAGCTAAACCAGATGTGATGATTCTATTGTGATTGACATCCCCCACATGTTCCTTCTGTCTTATTTCAAAATTTCTAGAGGCCTGTCCAATGTAAGAAAGGCCACACATGCATGGAATTTCATATACTCCAGGAAATTTGAAGAAAGGTACCTTATCTTTGGGTGATCTTAAGACTTGTCTGATCGTGGTAGTTGGTTTAAAAACTACTCTGATGTTATGAGCTTTTAACATTCTCGCCAATTTTGTGGATACTGAATTAACATATGGAATGACAGCTGTGGACACATATTGGGACTCCGTTCCACGTTGTTGGAGGTTGTCTTTAAAAAGCAATTTGTTTAAAATATTAGAAGGGTATCCATTCAGAGATAGAGCGTTAGCTATTTGTGACAGTTCTCTCTGTATGTCTACTTCTTTCGAAATAGACCTTAAGGCTCTATTACGGAGCATATGAATGATGCTGTGTTTTTGTGATCTATGATGGTTAGACGAATAATGTAGATATCTACCTGTATCTGTGGGTTTCTTGTAAATGGGCAGTTGGACATTGTTATCTTCTCTCCTCACCAGTATGTCAAGAAAGGGTAGTTCTTTGTTCTTCTCCAGTTCCATAGTGAATTTGATCTTATTATGTAGTGAGTTGATTTTATTAAGAAACACGTCATTGACATATCTCCACCAAATCGACGGTTTAAGTGAAATGGTGAAAAAAATATCCTTTTCAAGTTTTTCCATAAATAGGTCTGCATATGGTGGTGACAGGGACCCATGGCTAGACCTTCCGATTGTTTGTATACTATTTTATTTGGTTTGAAGAAATTTGATTTCGGGCAATGATGAAACAACTGGATGATGTCCTGAGGGAAGAGATCTTTTAGAATGTTGACCACCTCTACGACCGGTACATTAGTCAATAAGGACACTACATCTAGACTAGCCATAATGTCCGTTTCTGATAATTTGATACTCTTGATTTTTTCCACAAATTGTTGAGAGTTTTTAATGTAGGTCTCTGTTTGTCTAATTTTTCCTTTCATTAAATTTCATCACCCAGTTTCAGCAACTAAGCATAATAAAGAGATAGTGCAATACTTTGAAGAGCAGAGAATAACAGGATTTGATAGCTGTTTTGAGATTGCTAAAGAACTATCAAATCTATTAGAAATAGAAATTAAATTTAAAGAAAGTCCAGTACGTCGAAGAAAAGTATTTTTTGATTATGAAACGTCTCATGAATCGCACATCGGTGATAAGAAAAATAATTTTAGGATAAATTTCTTTTTTGTAATTTTAGATACTGCTGTACAATCTGTCAAAAAAATATTTCAATTGTATAAAATTCATGAAAAATCATTTGGATTTCTTTATGATATGAAATTAATAAGAAAAATGAGAGAAAATGAATTAAAATTTTGCTGCAACAGCTGTATCAAAAATTAAATACAGATATTGATGAATCTGAATTTTACAATGAATTAATTATTTTTAGAAATATTGTTCCAGAAGATGACCCATTAATATTTTAAAATTCATAATTGCAAATAATTTGTTAGATATTTATCCAAATATTACTACGACATTCCAGTCCAGTTACGGTCATTTTCCAAATTAAAATTAATAAAAACCTATTTACGATCTTCTATGTCTCAAGAACGTTTGTCGTCCCTGGCAATAATATCTATAGAGCATGAAATTGAAAAAAATTTGAATTTTGATAGCGTTATAAATGATTTTATTGATAAGCGCATTAGGTTAAATAAAATTTAATATACGAGGGCTATTCAATAAGTAATAAGACTAATTTTACTGTCACGAAACCACTCATCACAATATTAATTTCTGTGGAATAAAGAAATGTTGCTGTCTGTATTAACAAAAGAGGTTGAGAGATGGTGTATACGGGCTGATGTCCCAGAGTGTCACATGACTAAACGCAAGCTTGTTTCGGCGCTCCTGCGAGCCGCGACCAGTCGTCGAAATGGAAGCATCCATGGAACAGCGTTATGCGATTAAATTTTGTGTGCGTTTGCAAAAATCAGCATCAGACACTTTTAACATGATACGCGAAGCTTTCCACTTTCCGCGAAGCAATGTCGAGGGCAAGTGTTTTTTGCTGGCATAAAACTTTTAAGGAAGGAAAAGGAAGGCAAAATGTGGAAGATCTTAAACGTGAGGAAGGACCTTCAATGTCTATCACAGAGACAATGATCAACACAGCAGCGATTATCATCAAGGAGGATCGCAGAATTACAGTACGCCAGCTGCATGTTGTCCTGAATATTTCTGTGGGAAAGTGTTCACTCAATCATGGTGGAACATTTGGGACAAACGTGTTTGCGCCCAATGGATTCCCAAACTCTTGACACCGGAGCAAATGCAGCATCGAGTGGATGTGTGCACAGAATGGAAAGAAAGACTGGAATAAGAAGACGACAACTTCTTAAAATGCATCATTACAGCAGATGAAGCTTGGTTGTATCACTATGACCCTACAATGAAACAACAAAGCAGTGAATGGAAGCATCCGTCTTCACCTACCCCCAAGAAAGCAAAAACTGTAAAATCGGCTGGTAAAGTTATGACCATAATGTTTTTTGACTACGAAGGCGTCGTTTACCAACACACTGTAGAACCCGGGAATACCGTAAACGGCTCATACTATGCGGATGTTTTACGGACAATGGTACAGCACGTCAAAAGGAAGCGTCCATTGCTGAAGAATGGCTTCTTATTGCACCACGATAATGCAAGGCCACATATTGTTGGTGGTGTAGTGGACGTTTTGCAGAAGAACAACCTAGATATCCTACCACACCCTCCATACAGTCCTGATCTTGCACCGTGCGATTTCTGGCTGTTTCCTCAGCTCAAGAAACCACTAAGAGGCTGCCATTTCGAAAGCAACAAAGCATGTGTAAAAGCTGCAGAGGCGGTTTTGAAAGAACTCTCAAAAAACAGACTTTCACATGTGTTTAAGAAGTGGACGCAACGTTGGGACAAATGCATCACGTCTCACGGTAGTTACTTCTAAAAAGACCATGTAAATGATGACGATTAAAGGTAATCTGTTTTCTGTATAAATAGTCTTATAACTTATTGAACAGTGTACGTATTAAAATTTCTTTTAAATCTTATACGTTGTTATGCATATATTTCATTCTTTATAGTAAAAATGGATATTTTTTTTATATTTTTATATTATGTATATTATTAAATAAATCATTGTTCTGGCGTATTTATAAGATAATGTGTACTTACATAATAAAATAATATATCATGTACATACAAACACATTTATTTCTTAACTAATTTTTTCTCTTTACTTAAATTGATGCTAAAGAGCATACTTGTTTATTTATGTGCATAAATATTTTTCATATTTGATTTTATTAATTAATTAACAAGATATCCTTCCATTTAAAATTTCCATAAATGTTACTAACTTTCAGGGGCTCCCATTTTCCATTTCGCACAGGGCCCCACAAAATGTAGAAACAGGCCTGATCAGCATTCTTTAAAATCATTTTGCCGTATACATTTTTTCTTTTACTTGCAACATATCGAAAAAACTGTTTGGGATTCTCTTTAGCCTGCATGGCTAATTTTCTTTCTTATTCTGCTTTTTCTTTTCTTACCATACTCGTTACCCTTTTGGCCTGCGCTTTATACCTTTCATGTGCCTGCAGGTCACCTTTCTCCTTAAATTCCCTCCACAGTTGTTTCTTTTTTTGCAGCTCAAGCTTAATGGTGTTATTCATCCATTTAACCCCTACTTGATTTACTATTCAGACTTTAGGTATACAGTCATTGCCTCCTGCAAACACTCCTTAACCGCCTTTCATGCACTGTCAACATCCAGCCCTTGCAGTTTTACATGCCATGGCGCTGAACCAAGCAATCTCCTAAGCTTGTCATACTTACCAGCCCGGTAATTTCACATGTACCCTGTCTTAATTGAAAATTCCACACATTTAGCCACCTCCAAAGTCAAGATCCTATGATCACTCTCACCGATTGGTGGCAATGTGGTCATATTTGTTACAGCCAAATCCTTAGATGTAATTACTAGGTCAAGTACTCTCTGACCCCTAGTATTCTCCATTACATGCTGTCGCAGATAGTTATCCCTTAATAACCGCATAAAATCCAATTCCTTCCTCCCGTGTGTCCTCTCCTCACTCCAATCAATGCGACCATAGTTGAAATCTCCCATAATAATCACTCTCCTTCCACTCATTTCTTCTATTTGCTTGTGCATATTGTCACCACCATCTTTTTCATCACCTGGTCTATAGCAGCACCCAATTGTATATTTAGTTCTGCTAGCTACAATCTCACACCAAATGGCCTCAAATGTGCTCTTTTCTCTATCCTGCAATTCAACTTCTATTCTCCTTGGCTGTAGCTCATCAGCTATCATCAACAATACTCGTCCCCCCATTTTATTCTCCTTGTCCCTCCTGAACACACTATACCCCTCACATTCAATCCCACTAGCTATATCATCTTCTGTCAGCCATGTTTCATTAATGCCAATAACCTGTAACCTGGAAGAGCCAACCAAGGCCAAAAATTCTTCCTTCTTGTTCTTAATACTCCTGGCATTAGTATACATGAAATACAGAAGCCAGTTAGTCCCACTCCTATTTTAATGCCTTATACTAACTATCCCATTCTGATTTGTTGTCCTTCGTACTTGCTCGGGCATATTATACACATTCATACACGCAACTGCCTCCCTGAAGTCTGCATATCTACTTCCCCCTCCCCTTAATAACTCTAGTTTCCCTGATTCTGCACTTCCAATTCATTCAACAACACTTTTTCATGTCTCCGCACACCAAATCCATTCAAATGCAAACCATCCATCTTATATAAATTTTTTCGCCCATCAAACCCACTCCACAAGTTCACAAACTCCTCCTTCACAAACTGCGCATAGATTCATTTGCAATTATAGCCCTCCTCCTCATCTCTTCTCTGTCATACTGTCGTGACGTTCTATTTTCATGTTATGTTCTAAATCCGCCATCTTGGTTCAAGTCACTCTTATCAATATAATAACTAATTGCAAATTGATCACCGATTCAAAAGTAGAGAAATTTATAATTATACTGCGCCACTCTATATTTAGATTAGTCTATATAAAATAGTAGGATCAATTCTTAATTAAGTTAGCAGTCTTCTCATTAGGCCGAAAATTCACCGTTCATAAAAAATCCGCAAATTCGAATTTTTTATGAACGGTGCAATAAAAGGGAGTTCAGGCAAACACAATATTTAGATTAACAAAATAAAACATTTAATATATGATATATATAACAAATACAAGAATTCTGCTTTAAAATGAAACAATACAATCAACTTAATACATCTTGCTAAGTACTCATGCCAATTCAATATTCTAAACTTTCAAATACAATTCACAGCTTCAAAATCACAAGCTTTCTTAACTCAAGTTAATAAAACAAAACTTCTTATTTAATCAGTCTCCACATATTTATCAGCTGTACTTAATGTTTAAATTCACAGGAAGCACTAATCAAGGTAGACAATATTCCAAGCAATCTTATTTCGGACTTTGAACTTCGAAGATATGTTAATGTTAGAATAAACAAACAAGTATGACTACTCTTACCAGATACAATCTTCAATACATCTATTAATTGTGAGCACACTTATGAATTAACTTATTTACGTTAGCGGAACACATTAATAAAAATTCTTCAACGATTTTAGCTGAACTACTGTTAATTGCGCTTCACTACTCAAAAAAAAAAAAAACACATCAATAAGGCACTGATATCTTTCCTTGTTTACTTTTCTGAAACTAGTTAATTTCAATATAATTCTTCTCAGGGCAACATAGAATTAAGACGCAATCCTAGACTAACTGGAACTAATCAGAATTTTTCATTGAATGTCCAGTTCTTTATTTATCCGGATACGGCATTAATTTTCTTTTACAACACAGCTGACTTCACTTGCAGCTAAGTATATGATTCACTATGTTTTGGCTCACTTCTAAACACTATTCTCATGAATTTCTGCTCTAGAGAACACTTATAATTTTCTTCCACTTCTTTTGCTTGTATCCTACCTTCCTTCCCACTCCGCAAAAACTTCCTCTCTTCTCTAATTCAAAATCCTTTTCTCCCCTTTATATATAATATCTTTCCTCTCCTTTCAGTCCCAAGGTCACCTCTATTCGACTCGTGCTTGTTTATTTCATGCGTCTCCATGACAACAAATAAACGCAAACATTTCGCTAATGTAATACAATGCTCTACTACTACATGAGTGATTACATAACGTTAAATTTTCACAAATAAGAATAAACAGAATATTTGAGCTACTTAATCAGCCTTTTCATTACGTATAGAACTAATTATAATAATACTTTTCGTTACATCATATATATATTTTAGTTATTATAAATTCTGCACATATTATTGCTTAACAAATTAATAGTAGGTTAAGTTTAGAATAAATATTTAAATAGTAATCCTCAATTAAGGAATAATAAATAATTTTTATACAAATCATGATTAATACATAATAATCAATGTTAAATGTGAATGAAAAAAAATAAATTACACAACATAGTTTCATTCACAATTTAACAATACCATGGCAACAGACTCACTATCCTAACTCTCTCACTCTTTTCTTTTGCTACCTCTAGTAATTATATTTAATATATATTTAGATATATTTTAAATCTTAAATATTAATTTTAAATTAGAATATTTAAATTAAATTTAACATTTAAATATAAATTTAAATCTTAAATATATTAGTACTTAAGTAAATAACTGTGGGAAGAGGCTAATCTAATGAACTAATGATGTTGGTCAGGAAAATCGTCTAGGCATGGTAGGAATACATGTGGGTTAATTTAGCAGCAGATCATCTTGTACAATTTGTTGTGCTTGCTATGTGTATTTATTTCTGTTTTATTTATATTTCACTTGGTTTATTAATAATTCTCTTTTATTCACTGATGAGCAGTATACACTTTTTAATAGTAATCTAAGCATAAATAATTTCCAGTCTTCATCAGAATTATATTGTATAATTATGTACATTTTTTGCAGCATTTCAGTTTTTTCAGTAATGGATTTCGCATATAACAATATTTTCTTTGAGATCAATGGATGCAGTCCACTTCTTATAATACAAGAAGGATTTGTTTTTATTCAGGAATAAATGGATTTTTACTAACTGTCCTTTTGGAAGACTGGAATGAAAATATTCCTGCAGTGTGCAAAAAACATTCCATCCCCAACAGACACTACTGCACAAGCCAGAAAAACAAGTAGTTTTATTGTATCACTAAATTCATCACAAAGAAATTTATAGCCTATGTACTATACTTACCAATAATTAGTGTCATTAGAGACAACTGGAATGACACTTGGTAATGAAAAATACATCGCCTTTCACAGACACTATGCTGCATGCATTCAAGCAAAACAGTTTTATTGTAGCACCAGCCATAGTTTCTTAATAGATGCAGTTTCAAAAAAGTTTTCAGTTTTCAAATTTCAGTTTCAAAAAAAGATGTATGTTACAAAATATACAGCAGAATCTTAAATAACAAACTAATGAAATATTCCGAAAACTTTATTATAGAGGTACAAAATGGATTTAGAAAAGGACGATCATGTATAGACCCAGCCTTCTGCCTAAAATTAATAATAGAGAAAAGAAGAGAATATAATTTAGAAACACATATTGCATTTATTGACTTTGAAAAAGCATTTGACAAAGTTAAAAGAAACATATTATTTAACATATTAAAAGAAAGACAAATACCAAATAATATCCTAAAAGCTGTCACAAGTATATATGTAAATAATCAAATACAAATAAGATTAAATCATGAGCTATCATATACAAGAGAGATAAACCAAGGGGTCCGACAGGGATGTCCCCTCTCAGCAACTCTTTTTAATATCTACTTAAATGAAATAATAATAAAATGGAGTAAAAATTTACATCAAGGAATTAAACTTTCACCTACAGTTAACTTAAACACTCTCCTCTTTGCAGACGACCAAATAATAATTACAAATTCTGAAGATAACTTACAGAAAGCTATTTTAAATCTAAATGAGATATCCAAAGATTATGGTATGATAATATCAACGGAAAAATCAAAAACTATGGCCTTTAAAGGACAAGATCCAGCAAAGAACTAAAATAGTATTAGATAACAAGATCTTAGAACAGGTGAATTCATTTAACTACCTAGGATGTACGATCACTTATGAAAATGAAAAAGATATAAACATAAAAATTGAAAAATATTTAAAAATAACAGGAGTAATTAACTCTATATTTAAACCAAACCTAGTTCAAAAACAAACCAGGCTAAAAGTATACAATACATTAGCCCTACCGGTCTTAACATATGGAAGCGAAATCTGGACAATAAAACAAAAAGACAAACAAAGATTAACAACAGCAGAAATGAAGTTTATGAGAAAAACTGCAAAGTATACCCTATTTGATCTTAAAGAAACGAAGATATTATGAAAGAATTAAACCAAGAACCAGTAATTGAAAAAATTAAAAAATATAAACATAGATGGATGGAACACGTTCAAAGAATGAAAACAGAAAGATTACCAAAACAAGCCTTAAAGTACAAGCCATTAGGAAAAAGAAAACCAGGATGTCCTCTTAAACGATTCAACGATGACTTCTAAGGCCGGAACAGGCCATACTAGGCCTAAATCCTTGATACGTATGATGATGAAAAAAAGATGTAACAGCTGTTTATAATGCAGTCATTGGGTAAAGAATGCAAACATTTTCTGTAAAGCAAATTTTCTAAAGCAGATAAAGATGTAATATATACATCACTGGTCACTTTTGCACGATAATGCACCATCTCATCTTTCGAACATTGTGAGACAGTTTGAGCAAACGTTTTGTGTGTTGGATCACTTACTGTATTCACCTCATTTAGCACCATGTGACTTCTTTCATTTGCCGATGAAAGGAAAGCGATATGAAACCACTGAAAACATTCAAGCAGCTTTAACCATAACTCTCAACAGTATCCCAAAAACCGATATAAAGAACTCATTTAACGAATTAATTGACTGTGCCAAACGCTGTATTGAAACTGAGGGAGAGTATATTGATTGAAATAAATTTGAATAATTATAATTGGCCTGTGTTTTATTTTCTATCAAAAGTTTGGTTTCTTTTTGGACAGAGGGTGTATATATGTTCCAAGAGAAATACCCAGAGTTAATGGCAAAGGAAAAGAGATCTAAGATGTCAGAGGGAAAAACATTTTCTAAGAGAGATAAGGTGTCAAAAAGAAAATTTAACCTTGAATAAGACAGACATATTGGTAAGCTTTGATATCTCCTCTTTGTTTACCAATATTTCCTTAATTGACACCTTATCTCTCTTAGGAAACGTTTTTCCCTCTGACATCTTAGATCTCTTTTCCTTTGCCATTAACTCTGGGTATTTCTCTTGGAACAACAAAATCTACAAGCAGATAGAGGGAAACTGCCATGGGTTCCCCCCCCTCACCCCCCTTGCCAATTTCTATATGGAAGATTTCGAAAAATGAGCCATAGACTCAGCACCACTCAAACCTTCTATCTGGCTAAGATACATAGATGATGTGTTCTCTATTTCGCCTCATGGCCCAGACACGTTAGACTCCTTCCTCAGTCATCTCAATAGTCTACATCCAAGAATCCAGTTCACTATGGAAAAGGAAAAGAACAATTGTTTACCCTTCCTAGACACCTTAGTCACACACCTGCCTAATGATACACTTACCTTCACCGTATAGAAAACCCACACACACAGGCAGATACATTCACAAACTCTCCCACCACCACCCCTCTCAACAATATGGCATTATTAAAACTCTTACCAAGAGAGCCCACAATCTTTGTTCCAGTGGAACCGCCCTCACTACTGAGCTTAACCACATACACAACACTTTCCTCTCCAATGGCTACAGCGATCACAGTATCAAAAAAAAATCAACTCCTACCCCCATACCCTACTTCCGTGGCACATCCGAAAAAATAGCCAAGATACTAAAACAGTACAACCTACAAACAGCATATAAGTCCCACCGCAAACTTGCTACCCTTATCCGTTCTACGAAAGATCAGCTCCCTCCTCTCTCTCTCTCTCTGCCTGGAGTTTACAAAGTACCCTGTTCCTGTAAACTGGCGTACTTTGGACAGACAGGCAGATCAGCATCCATCCGTCTAGAGGAACACAAGTCTTACATCTTCAAACACAACTATGGCCATTCAGGCTTGGCTGACCATGTTTTGGACACCACCCACAGGGTATCATGGAAGAAAACCACCATGCTCCACCACAGCAATTCAAGAAAGAGAGACTTTTCTTAGAAGCAGCAGCAGCAGCAGCTCTCAAAAACCAACCAAATCTCAATAAATAAGGTTGCATTAAGCTTCCGAAGATTTGGGAAACACTCATCACCAGAGTTCCCACTTTACATTCCAGGCCACTTACTACTGCCCTTAGAGGGCGCTCTACCTAGATAGGACTTTAGTGTCACCCACGTGGTTGGGCTTAGTATTGTTTGTTATTTGTGTATATGTTACATTAATTGTTTTTGTAAACCCCGTAGATGTCCTAGTGACTAGGACGAAATATAGGAAGTATTAAATTCTATTTTAATTCTTTTTGAGTGTTGTAAAAAATCCATTAAGCCTCCAACATGATGACCTACTCTTCATAGTTCCTCCCAACTTTGCATCATCTGCAAACAACTGAATATCTCCATCCAAATCTTTTGCTAATATCGTTGACATGCAAGTTAAACAGTAATGACCCTAAAACAGACACCTGAAGTACACCACTAGTGACTTTCCTCTTCTTGGATATTGCTCTTCCATACACAACTTCTGATGTCTATCAGATAGCCAGTCTCCGATCCAATGTACTAATCTAATATCCAACCCCATCCACTCTAGTCGGACTATCAACTTATCATGCAATAATCTATCAAAGGCCTTTGTGAAATCTAGGTATATTACTGTGTATCCCTCTCCTCTGTCCAAGGAATTCATCACCTTATTGTAATAAGTAAGTAGATTACTAAAACATGATCTTCCATTAGCAAATCTGCTGTCCATCAAAGATACAACCATTGTTGACATCACAATTCTAGTTATCACAAGCTTTTCCAACAACTTAACCACAATACCTGACAGATAGATAGGCCTATAATCGGATGCTTGAGTTCTATCACCTACCTTTATGAAGTGGCACAATCTTGCCCTCCTTCCACTCCTTTGGAACTTGACCCAGTGCATGACTCATTAAAAAAAATATGTCAAGGCAGATGTCAATTCCCTGGCACATTCCTTCAGAATACATAGTGAGATATGTTATCAAGTAATACAGCCTTATTAACATCAAGTTTGCTCCCCCCCATATACCTCTTGCTCACTTATACTCAATCTCTCCTCCCCATCATCAACTGCTCTCAATCTCTCCATGAAGTCACATTCACAAGAATGAAAGACCCTTATGAACTGCTCATTAAGTATCTCCACTACATCTTCTGTAACAGTTGTCCTTATACCATTTTCTCCAATCCGTCATCCTTCCATAATAATTTTTTTTTTACTGGCTACACATCGAAAGAACTTCCTTGGATTCTTTTTGGCTTCATTAGCTAACTGCTGGTCGTACCTCACTTTTACTACCCTTTCCAACCAAGTCACCCACCTTTCCTGGATTTTGTAATCCTTGTGGAATTGGTTATTACCACTTTTCTTATGCTGCCTCCATAATTCCTTTTTACTGTGTATTGCATGCTTAATCTCTTCATTCATCCACTTCACACCTACCTTATTGGATCTTCTGACCCTTGGAATACATTTAGCCATTGCTTCTAGTAGATAGTTCTTGAATATCCCCCAAGCTTCATTAATCTCTTTTCCAGCTAATCCCTCATTCCATGCTACACCTGCAAACTGTCTCCTAAGCTCTTCATAATCACCAGCCTTGTAGTTCCATATATATACCCTTTTCTCACAGAGGTCCTAACACTGCTGGCAATCACCCAGGTAATCACTTCATGGTCACTCTCACCAATTGGAGAGTGATCGGACACCTCACTTATAATTATATCCTCTGATAAGATGATCAAATCCAAGACCCTTGTTCTTTGTGTGTCCTCTGTTATACAGGGTGTTCGGGATAAATTTGACATATTTATAATTAATTATATTTTTCCGTAAGTTACATGTATTAACACACACTTCTCTTCATTTAAAAGTTTGGACCCTTCTTCATTCATATACAAGATGTCAGAAAGGATGGATAGCTGGAACCCACCTGAATCATGGAAGAGAATAACTTGTATCATGATGATTCGTGCCCGCCATCAAAATAAGGATATTACGACTGCTGCCCAATGCTCCCTGAATACAGTAAAAACAATCAGGCATGAACTAGAGACTTGCAATGGTGACTACGAGGATGTAGCAAGAAGAAAGATCCCTAGCAGACGATCTGATTGCGTTCGTACAGCAGAATTCCTCGCAAATCTGCAGGAACAGGTGTTGAAGAACCCTGGCATTGGAATTCGGGCTTTGTTCGTGGAGTTGCTAACTGTAGTCAAGCCCTGGATAACAAGGGTAGCCAATGGTAGGCCGTATGTATGGCAGCAGGATTCGGCCCCTTGCCACACCTCTGGGAAAAGTCAAAAATGGTTGTCTGAAAATTTCTACGACTTCACCAGTCCAAATGTTTGGCCTCCAAACTCCCCAGACCTTAACCCCATGGATTATTTTGTATGGGGTGCAGTTGAAAAAGACACCAATCGCACTTCCAGTAATACAAAAGCCCAGTTAATGGATAAAATTAAAACAGTTTTTGCGGCCCTTCCCAGGGAGACTGTAGCATCAGCTTGTTCGAGGTTCCGAAGCAGAATTGAAGCTGTGATCGATGCTAATGGTGGTCATTTTGAGTAAATCTTGTTGATAGTATTGTAATTAACTCTGCCTGTAATGTTTTTTTGTCAATTCATTAAATTTAATAGATACAAAGAAGATTTTCTTTTTCCTTACGAAACTGTCAAATTTATCCCGAACACCCTGTATACTGTCTGAGGTAGTTGTCCCTCAAAAACTCAATCATTTTCTTCACTTTCAGTTGCTATCTCATCATCCCAGTCTATATTGCCATAATTAAAATCACCCATAATGATCACCCTTTTGAGTATACATTTCATAGTCACTACCATCCACATTACCAGGTCTATAACAACATCCAACCAACTATTTCATTCAATTCACCTCTATCTCACACCATACTGCCTCAAAGCCACTGGCACTATTTCCCTCTTGCATCTCTACTTTGTATGGACATAACTCTTTCTGCATCATCAATAGCACTCCCCCTCCCTATTATACTTGAAAGAAATTATATTCTTTGTAACCAAGTGAATAAACTTTCTACAACTTTGCAGTTAATTATGTTGGAAGTAGTACCGAATGTGTATGGGGATGATCACTTTGGGAATTGGATAATCTGGGAGGTATGGTATATAGGTGAGTCTGAAGAGATAAAGTGGTGATAAAGGCAATTGGGAATGATTAGGTGAGCAGAAATTACAGTACAGCTTAAAAGTGGCATGGGCAGTACTGGTTATAGACCTAAAAGTAAATTGCTGTGTTTATTTAAAAATGGCAGAAGCATCAGAAATAAGGGAGATGTAATGGTTTCATTGATTGAGTTTACTCGTCCAAAAAAAATTGTTGGAATAAGTGAAACATGTTTGGATGAGGATGTGATATACTGATGGGAATAGAAATGAAAGAATATGATGTTTTCTGTGAGGATAGAAAGGAGGAGGGAAAATAGGTGAATTATGTCCATAATTCACCTATATGGAGAATGAGAGATGTAAATAGTGGCAATGGTTTTGATTCAGTATGTTGTGAGGTGGAGGTTGACAGGAAGAGATCTTTAGTTGGATGTTTGTAGGCCAGGGAATGTGGAAGGAGGTGATAAAGAAATGTATAAGCAACTTGGGTCAGTGAACAAGGGAAGGGCAATTTTAATAATAGCAGTAAATATTGGAATGAAGAGAGCATTTGGGAATAAGGAAAATGAATTTCTTGAGTTCTAGTATGTAAAGAGGGCACACGAGGATCAAGAGTTTTAGATCTGATTATTTCATGATTTGCAGGTGATGCAAAATTGAGGAGAGCAATTCAGAGTCAAGCAGATGTTATAACTTTACAGAAGAAGAAGGACTTGAGTAATTGTATGTGTGGGCAGGTAAGTGGAATTGTCCGATCAGTGCACTTGGTGAGGAAACTTTACAGGAGGTAGAGGAGATAAGAGATCTTGAGAGTGGTGGTGGACAAGAACCTGAAATTCAGGAGCCACATTGCATAAGTTGTGAAGTTGTCACATCAGATAATGGCAATGATGCAGTGGACCTGGACATGCAGAAATAAGGTTTATGATTTCATTGTATAAGATCACTGGGTTTTTGTGGTGACAAAGATATGTTAGAAAGGGTCCAGAGAAGATTCACAAAGGTGGTCACTGGTTTTTGGAATGTGAAATATGAAGCTAGATTGGAAGAATATAAATTGCAAAACCTTGTGAATAGAAGGGGGGGGTATGATTGTGACATGTGAGTGAATTGGAGGTTGTTAAGATTGACATGGAAGGATTTTTTTTTATAGAATGGGAAAGGAGGATTGAACAAGAATCTATTCTTGGAAACTGTATAAGGAAGGTGTGAACGGAGGAGTAGGTTTTTTGCATATAGTGGGTTAGTGAGTGGAATGCATTGCCTGAGTGTTGTGAATGTAGACACATTGAATCAGTTTAAGGCATGGTTGGATGAGCATTGTGTGTGATAGTGTGTACTTCCCACGATGAGTCTCTAATTCCAAGAAGGTCAGATGTTAATAATTATTTTATCATTCATCTTTTTAACAAAATTAATTTGCCTTTTAGTAATTTTTTAGTGTAAAAAGATACTACCTTTTCATTTGAGGCATCTAACTTCAAAGATTATCAGTATTGGAACTTATATCTTAATATGTGTTTTAATTTTTTTACTTACTATTCTGCTTAAAAAAAATTATCTTGTAATTCATACTTACAGATTCTACAAAGGGACCATTCCGAGACTAAGCAGAGTTTGTCTGGATGTAGCTATTACTTTCATGATTTATGATTCTTTCATGGATCTGTTTAATAAAATGTGGAAAACTCAATAATCATTATAAATTGGAAGAAATGACTTCGAAAGGTTTTTACTGGCCTAGTGATGGTAGTTTTTAAAGTATAATGGTAAGCATATCTAGTAAATCTGTGTTTTAGACATACTCTTTTGTTGCAGAATAGTGTGGTACTTCTGTTATCTTCTGATTAGTCAGTAAGTTGTAAGTTTTGTTAAACATTATTTGCTTTTGATACAGAGTTCATTTATGCTTGTTAAGACAAATGTTTAATGTTAAGTTCCAGAGAGGTATTATGTCATGTTATCAATTGCACAATATTTGTTAATAGATTATCCGAAATATGTGTTTCTAGTAATTAATTTGGATATTGTAAAATAGCTATATTGCTATAAGAGTTCAAATGTGGTTTATGTTCTCCCACTGTGAAGCTTTTAACTTCCTCTTGTAGAAGCATTGACATTTGATAATTGAAGATCCTCCATTTATGGAGTTGTCCACTTGTGGTCTGATATTTCATACTGATATTAACCTATTTTTGTAGTTGAAATAAAAAAAAAATAAACAGATATATAAATGTTTGTAACTATACATCAGTTAATAAGAATATATCTTAGGACTGTTTTTATTTCTTAGCATTTCATAAACTGTTATATAGCTTTCATCATATTTTGCTTTAGTTGATGCTGATAAATTAACTGTAAGCATTAAAACCATGTTCTGGAAAAATCCTGAGCCTCCAGGTCACAGTGAGATAAAGCGATAGGCATTGACTGATTTGATAGGTGTTTGCAGCCACACATCTCCCTATGCATTTGAATTTTAAGGATCAATTTATACATGAATGCTGTATTTTTTTAAAAACTCCCCTGGCTCCATAGTGGCAATGGTTCTTTTTCTTAAATCTGCCATTGAACCTTATAAATGAAGGAGAAGTGTATTGTAAAAGGAATCAGAGTTTATAAAGGTAACAGGAAAGTTGAAGATATTCTGGGTATCTGAAGTAATAACTTACAAATATTACTAAATGAAACAATAAGTGGTAGGACAGTAGTATAAAATATTCCTGAGTACTGCAATCTGGAGCAATACCTGAGGTAGAAAAGGCCATAAAAAACCTGAAATGTGGAAAGGCAGCTGGAGTAGATAATATAGTGAAGATTTGGATAGTTATATTCAGTTGTTTGTAGATGATGCAAAGTTGAGATGAACTATGAAGAGTTGAGCAGATGTGGCCTTACAAGAAGACTTGAATAGATTGAGTGAATAGCCATGGGAGTGGGGATGCCAGTTCAATGTTGCAAAATGTAAGGTAAAATTTGAGAAATAAAGATGGGATGTAGAATTTATACTTGGTGGGGATATATTGTTGGAGGTGGAGGAAATAAGAGATCTTGGGGTGATAGTGGATAATGATCTAAAGTTTAGAGGACACATTGCCAAAATTGTGAGAACAACATTCTGGAAACGATGCAGAGGACAGTGACTTGTAGAAATAAGGAGATTCTTGTTCCATTGTATAAGGTTTTGATTAGGCCACAAAACATAGACTACTGTGCCAAGATTTGGTCACCAGGTTTTCAAAAGGACGAAAAGATATTGGAAGAGTCTAGAGGCGACTGACTAAAGTAGTTTCTGATCTCTGGAATGTCAAACATGAGGAAGGGTTGAGAAGATGCAATCTATACAGTCTAGTAAATTGGAGGAAGAGGGGGTGATATGATAGAGACCTACAAGTTAGTAAGGGATTGTTATTGGATCAGTGTTTAAGAGAGTTTTACAGAAAATGGTGGAAGATCGGAAAAGAACAAGAAGTCAACATTGGAAGCTTTATAAAGAGGGTGTGAACAAGGGAGTGAGAAGCAGATTTTTTGCATGCAGAGTTGTAAATGATTGGAATGCCTTGCCTGAGAGTGTTGTGTCTGCAGAGAAGTTGAGTGTGTTTAAGGTGCGGTATGATGAGCTGTGTGTATGACTAAAGGACCTTCTAGACGAGTCTTTGATGCCATGGAGTCTTATGGTAATAATAATATTTGTGAATATTATTATTATTATTGTGAATATTATGAATGGTTTTGTGAATGAAAACCATTCACAAGATCCTCCACGATACCATTAATAACAAAAAAGTTTTCAAGAATGCTATTGCTATACCATATGTTAGAGGCATTTCAGAAAAAATAGACAGAACACTACACAAATACAAACATCAAAACCACCTTTAAACCCCCGACAAAATTAAGACACCTACTCAGTTCTTCCAAGGATCCCCTGCCACACTTAGCCCACCCAGGGGTTTACAAAATAGATTGCACATGTAACATACCATACATAGGGGAAACAGGGTGAACCATCCCAATCAGAAAGGATGAACACAAACGTCACATAAAATATCTCCATTTTGGAAAAACCGGCCTTTCTGACCACACACTCCAAACATACCACAGAATTGACTGGAAAAATACCAAGTCCCTACACTGCACCAAAACCTGGTTCGAGCGGAAATTCAAGGAAGCATGTGAAATGCTCAAACATGATCTGAATAAAAATGATGATTTAACAATTCCAAGAATGTGGAGGACCCTCTACAACCTTCGTAGCAACCAAGAAGAAAAATCTCAATATAAGAGGACCTAGTGAAGTGTTTTTTTTTTTTTTCCCTTGAACATTCAATAGCAACCTGTACTGTACAAATCCAAAAGATAATAGTAATATAACAACATAAACTGTATAATTCCAGAAGAATCCTAGTACGTGAGGACTTTAGCAGAGTTTATTGTAGTTTTTATTTTATTTTTGTTTATTTTATTTTATCTATTTATTTATTTTTTCATTAGAGGGCAGGCTAAGAAAAAAGATTAGTTAACAACGTAGATGTAATTTGCTTGTATAGAGTGCAACAGCATGTAGCTTGTTCTTATACTTCTGAATGTATCCTTCTGAAGATGACCTCAATACAGGGGTCGAAACGTAAAGTTATTATTTTATTATTAATCAGTAAAATAATCTTTTCAACACGTGTGTTTTGTGTCCCTAAATTCATAAATATGAATGACAGGTTTTAATTTCTCTCAAAAGTGCTTGAAACTGTAGTTGTTATAATACCAGCAAGTACTTCAGCATGTTAATGGCCCTTCTCTTCAGGACTAATATTCCACAACATTCCAGATAAATCAGTGAATAAGTGGTGTTTTGCAACCAAGGAAGGATTGACAATTCCTTATTATCGAAAGTTTGTTTTTCCACTTGGTTATGCTATAAATTAAAGATGCCAAGAAATTATATTCTTGGTTCAATCCTTTATCCAAGTGTAAGTAAACAAAGTTTGCATATCAAGTATCTTTATGACTGGGTTACTTATATATATATAGATGCTAATAACTTCACATCAACTGTCTTAGTAGTCAGTAGCCTCTATATACATTTCCAGTCTAAAAATACTTCACATGCAAACTTTATTTGCTCATACTCAGATAAAGGATTTAACCATGAATATAATTTTTGGCATCATTAATTTAAAGAAGTCCCTTATGTACATGAATTGTAAGTATTTGAAACCTATATATTCCACTGTTACTGAGGTGCTTAACAGTGCAAACTAGATAACTGGAAGAAGACCTGTACATAGCCTTTTGAGGAATGCAGAGAACTGATTAGGGCTTCTTACATAATGTTCAGTCCTCCTCCTTGTGGTGTACATTATGCATTTACCTGGATATGGAACAAATGAGAATCAGCTGGTGATTTGGGATTTAGCCACCCAAATGTATTTTTATCAGTTAACCATAAGGCAAAATTATGGTACAGTGTGACAGAATTTCAGGTCTGATGAGGCATCACCTAGCGAAACACAGGTGTTACTGAACAGCAGAATAGAAATGATTACCACATATATAGAAATGTTTAGGGAAAATTTGAAGAAAAGAGCAAAGCAAGTAATAAAGTAAGTTCCTACTGGATTTCTGTTCAGGACATGTATTAGTTATTAGTTGTTATTAACATTGTGTTCCAGCATACAAATGTGCACAAATTCACATGAAAAATAGATACAAGAAATAACAAGATTCTTGATGACGTTTTCCCACTGGTTCAGGACACAAGAGTATAACAGATCAAAATTGGAAGTGATCACCATTTAGTTTTGAGCAGGATAAAATTGAATTTCATTTTGCAAAGAAGTTTCTTTCTTTTTTTTTAAATCAAAGTTGAGCAGCCTTCAGAGGCAAATTATAGACCCAAATACACAAATATTATTCAAGAAAAAATGAAAGAGAATGAAAAGAAGAACCAAATTTTCGAGATTCAGTGTTATATCCTGAAGAAAACATTGATTGAACCAAAACGGCATATGGTGAAGTTCTCTGCAAGGACAAAAAAAAATCAGACCTCCATGGCAGACTCAGGAATTTAGAGACAGTAAAGGAAAAAAAGACAGCATGGCAAAAGTTCCTGGAAAGTAACTCAGTGTGTGACCTTAGAGAATGCAAGATAATAATAAGTGAAGCCCTGTAAAGTTAACTAAACAAAAAAAAAAAAAAAAGTCAGGAAGGTAACAAAATATTCTGGAGACCTTTGGAAAAGCTTCAAAATGGAGGAAATAGTCCTATAAAAGGAATCAGATGATGAAGGTGACACGAAAAATGAAAAAGGCAGTGACAGCATGCAGGACAATGACAGAAAATATTCAACAGGGATGCCAACAGAAGTACATATCAATACTTGATGTAGAAAACCATCAAAAACTTTAAATGTGGAAAGACAGCTGGAGTAGATATGTGATCAGAAATGCTCAAATATGGACGTATAAAAGTTTTATATTGGTTACACTACATACTGTATTTACTCGAATATAACTCACCCTCACGTATATCTCACACCCCTGATTTTACTTCACAAAAAAGAAATTAAAATGTTTCGGATATACTTCACACATGAAAAAAAGTTGAAATACATAGTGAATGCTGTTATGGCAGAAATAGTAAAAAACTTTTGGATGTGAAGAGAAAAAATTTGGAGCCATTATATATGTGGAGTGGTCTAACACATTCTCTACAGCTCTTGGTTGTATCAGTCAACAACCCTTCAAGGACTATGTATGAAAATGCTGCATGGAGTGGATGGCAGCCCATGACTGTGACCTCACTCCAGCAGGGAAGATTAAGAGACCATCATTAGAACTGCTGTGCAACTGGATTTTGAGAGCTTGGGACATGATTTTGCCAGAATTAATTGCCAAGAGTTTTTTAAAAACTGACATCTCTAATGCCCTGGATGTTGGGTAGATTGACAATGCACATGAAGAAACTACTCTCAAGACCGGAAGTAGCAGACTGAATAGGAGATTCTTGGTAAGTCATACCCATTTCCAGTTTTTTTAAATCATGGTGATCTTATGATTCTGAAATGATAAAAGGACAAGCATTAATGAAACTGTTTGTTTTAATTGCAGAAGCATTGTTGCTAAAGATTCAAATATATTGTGTGATGAAGGTGAGCAGCAGATCACATAAATAACATTGATAATTAAAATTTAAATGCACTCATTTTATAAATAATGTGAGCAATTTATTTATTCATTTGTATGGGTTCCCCCTCTTTCTCTCCCATCCATTAGGACAGGTTGAGTCCACTTAATAAGGGATTAAGTATATGTATTTTATGACTGTAAATTCATGTGTGTTCACGGGGCTGGTTTGCTTGTTCTGAGGGATGAAACACTGAGTTTCCAGGTGAAAAAATCCTCTACCTCTGTATGAGAGCAGCTAACATACCTGTAGTTGAAAGATACCAGATAAAGGTTCGTCACTTCTTGGACGGGAATCGAATCCAGATCTTTCCAACTAAACAGCTTCATCTATACCAATTGAGCTGTGGAGGCTCTATGTGAGCAATTAAAATGATAATGAATACTGAAAATTTAATTATAAACATCAATTAATTTTTGCTGAAAAACTTTAGTTTCCAAAAATCCCCCCATATATCTCCCACCACGATCTTTTTTAACTTTAATTTTGAGAAAAACGTGCGAGTTATATTCGAGTAAATACAGTAATTCAGAGGTTCTTGTCACATGCTCAAATTTTCAGATTGTTTTAGGAGAGCTGCCATAATTCTCATCTATAAAAAGAAAAAGAGGAGAATAAGAGAATTACAGAGGAATTTCTCTACTAATTTTCCAGGTATGATTTATGCAAGCATAGTAGAGAAAAATTGAGAAGGGAAACGTGGAGAAGAACAAGTTGAATTAAGGCCAAATAGAGGATGTCAAGATCAGAATTTAACTTCTCAACAAATAGTTGAGAAATAGTCGAAGTCACTGTAACCTAGTCGTGAAGTCACATGCCAACTTTTTTTTTTTATGTTACTCTCACACACAAATGATTATATTCAAACCTATAGTACATTTTGTACGGTGAGTTGGCTAAGGATTTTTTTCTGTTTTTATTAATTTTATTTCTAATTTTATTAATATATATATGGGATGCTTAAGGGTCAAAGTTATATAATTGAGAGGAGACCATCACATAGCCTTTAAAGGGATGCAGAGAACTGATCAGGGCTTCTGACCTAATGTCCAATCTTCACCTTCTCATGGTGCACCCTGTTAAGTATCTAACTGTATACTGAACGAATGAGGATGGGCTGGCAATATGGGATTTAGTCGACCAATTGTATTCTTATTGGCTTAAACCAAAATAAAAAATGATGGTACATGACAGAATTCCATGCCGGCTGGGGTGTCACCTGGTTAAATAAGGTCCCACGTTGTTTTCGCCAGGGAACCAGGGCAAACAGCGAAAAGTCAGCTACTGGAACAAATCCTAAAACCCACCCCAACTCAACATCAAGAGTTCAAGATCGGTACTATCAACATAAGAAGCCTGAATGGCAAAGAAATGGAGCTAGCTGAGAAATTGGATAAGTACCAGATTGACATAATAGGGGTGACTGAAACAAAAAAGGCAAAAACTGGTGATGATCTTTCTGAGCAATAAATACAAAATGTTATATTCAGGCAATGACAATCAAGAAAAAGGAGGAGTAGCCATAGTATTCAACACTAAATGAGGCTAGCCATAGTATTCAACACTAAATATGAGGCTAATCTTCTTGAATGGCAAGTAGAGTGATGTGGGCAATTATGAGAATAGGGAACTAGCCAATGAGACTTATTTCTGCCTATGGTCCCATAGAAGGTTCTATTAAGGTAGAAGAGGAATTTTTTGAGGTTTTAGAAAAAGCAGCTTACTGACAAAATGAAAAAGGAAAAGTTGGTCCTTGTTGGTGATCTAAATAGTAGAGTAGGAAATGATTGTCAGACATACAAAAATATTTTGGGAAAATTTGGAGAAAAGAGCAAAGCTAATAATAATGGCAAATACTTGTTGGATTTCTGCTCAGGACATGGACTGGTTTATTACTAACACAATCTTCCAACATAAAAATGTGCACAAATTCACATGGAGAGAAGAGGCAGGGAATAAGAAAAGTCTCATTGACTATTATCAAAGTCTCTTAATACACAGGAAATGAACTTCAATGCAAACTACAGAATGTTCCTTAGCAACAACTAGTTAATCATGTACAAGCGATACGTGTATCTCTCATGTTCAATGCTATTTTAGTTTGTAACTGTAATCGTTAGAATTTTATAGTTATTCATATTTGTGTAATGTTTTTTAACCTAAGTCTGGTACCCTGAAGATGCCAACAGTTAAAGTTTGGTGAAACTAGTAGGTTTAATAAATATTTATTAGTTAACACTTGATCTATTGTCCAAATAATTACTCTAGTTAGATGATCAAGGAAATAAACATTCATTCTCATTGACTATGTTATTGTTGATGTTTTTGTCCTGGTGCAGGACACCAGAGTGTACAGAGGATTTGAAATTGGAAGTGATCACCATTTATTCTTGAGCAGGATAAAATTGAATTTCATATTGAAAAGAATAACATGTAAGAAAGTTTTAAAGCGAATAAAAGTTGAGCAGCTCTCAGATGTGAACTGTAGACTAAAATACACAAACATAATTAAAGAAAAAATGAGTTTAAGAACAGCAACCAAACTTTGGAGATTCAGTGGCAAGCCCTGAAGAAAACACTTATTGATTCAGCCAGAGAGGCATGTGGTGAGGTCTGCAAGGATAAAAAAAAAAAATCACAACTCCATGGTGGATGCAGGGAGTTAAAGAGGCAGTAAAAGAAAAGAAGAAAGCATATCAAAAGTTCCTGGAAATAAGTCAGCTTGTGCTCTTAGAGAATACAGAGATAAATGTAAGAAAGCTAAACACTGTAAAACTAGCTAAACAAGAGTCATGGGAGGACTTTGATAAGAACATAGAAAATAAATATCAAGAAGGTGGCAAGATATTCTAGAGGTTGTTGAATATGCTCAGAAATGGAGGAAAGAGTACTGTAAAAGGAATTAAAGATGATACAGGTGACATGAAAACAAGAGAAAAAGATATCCTTGAAGTATGGAATAATTACTTCGAAAAATTGTTAAATCAAACAAGCAGTGATGACAGCACAGTGGTAAAAAAACACTGACCAAGCATGCAGTCAGGAATACATATCCATACTTGAAGTAGAAAAAGCCATCAAAAGCCTGAAATGTGGAAAGGCAGCAGGAGTAGATGATATTCCACCAGAAATGCTCAAGTATGGAGGAATAAGTCTTACAGTGGCTGCACTGCATAGTTCAGAAGGCCTGGACAGAGGGATGAATTCTAGATGATTAGAGTAGAGCTCTCATAGTATCCATATATATAAAAAGGGAAATAAAACTAAATGTGAGAATTACAGAGGTATTTCTTTACTGAGTATTCCTGTTAAGATATATGCAAGTATACTTGAGAAACAGTTGAGAAGGATTGTGAAAGAGAAGCTTGGTGAAGAACAAGCTTCCAGGCCAAATAGAGGCTGCCAGGATCAGATTTTCACTTTATGACAGATAGTTGAGAAATCATGGGAATATAACAAAGATCGGTATTTAAGTTTTGTAGATTTGGAAAAGGCATATGACAAGGTGCCAAGTGAGAAGCTATTTGAAACTCTACAGTTATATGGTGTCAATGGGGCATTATATCAAGCAATACTTAGTCTTTATTTGTGTTGTAAGTCGGCAGTTTGAATTGAAGTACAGGAAGTGGTTTAATGTTAAATCTGGTGTGAGACAAGGATGTACATTATCCCCTCTGTTATTCATTATCTATATGGATCACATTATGAAGGAAAGTGGTATTCAACCTGATATCAAAATTGGAGATGTTAATCTCAGCTTTTTGCTTTATGCAGATGATGTTATACTTCTAAATAAATCTGCTACAAGTCTGCAAGATTCCCTAACTAAAGTGAATAACTGTTGTAATAGATATGGTATGAAGATCAGCATTAAAAAGACAATGAAAATAGGCAGAAAAATTGAAAATATCAACTGCATTGTGAATGGAGAACCTATAGAATAAGCAAAACATTTCAGTAAAACATGCCGAAATGAAGCTTATTAGCTCTTTATATTTCAGTAACTTAATGGTTGCACCTGTTTGGAAACTCGTATAGCAGAGTATATAAGTTCTTTTCGCTATACACTTTGGTATTAATTTGGTCTAGCTACTCACTGATGAAGCCTCAAAAAAGGCTGAAACCAGTCTGGGTAGTGACCTCCCACCATAATGTAATAACAGCATATATTTTCTAGGAAATGTGTTTTTACATTATGGAAAAATACCAAAAAATATAAGAATAGCGATCAGAACTTTACTGACTTTGCTGCGAGTTCTCCGGTATTGTACTATATACTAGGGTCACTTGCATTAGCTCACGCTAGTGGTTGCCGATACTTTATAGTTTACTATATTCGGCATGAAACTCTCTGATTCCAATCTTTGAGTTTCTTATTCGATTTTAAAACAATGTGGGATTTAATATCCCCTTAATTTAAATAAAACATTTCAGCTACTTAGGCACGATTTTTAGTGCAAATGATAAATTGAATATGTAAATAGACAACAGAATCAACAAAGCTGGTATGGTGGGAAGTCAACTGAATAAATTTATATGGAATAAGAGAGAAATTAGCTGTATATAAGACCGTGTTCAAATCAATTTTAACTTATGGATCTGAGAGCTGGGTTAGAAATAAAATATTTGACCAAAGACTAGAGACTGCAGATATGAGAGTCCTAAGAAAGATCAGGGGGCATGAACATATGACCTCAATTGCAATATCATATTAAAAACGAGGATATTAGGAAAGTACTTAATATTGTCAGCATGCAGGAATGCGTTAGCAGAGCTAATCTCAGGTGGTATGGTCACTTAAACAGAATGGGAGAGGAAAGATTAGCTTAGCAAAACGATTGTTCTCTGCCAGGAAAAAGACCCAGAGGAAGACCACGATATAGGTGGATTGATACAGTAAAAAAGTGCATTAGAAGAGAGAAATATGAGATCTGATATGTCGAAGTCTTGACAGGTAACAGACTGATTTGGAGGAAAATTGTAGATAGGAAGTTAGTGATGATGTAATTGTTCATGTGGTACTATCATATCCTGCCCCCCCCCCCCCCATTGAGTGTATATATCAGGAATTTGATGATATATATATTTGTGTTTTTTAAATTTAATTTTACATAGTATGGAAATCCTGCTCTAGCAACCAAACATGGAACTTTTTCAAGATACTTCAGGCCTTCAATAAAGACAATGATAAGCATCCATGGTTTACAGTTGGATAAAAAGGATTAAACAAGATTTCTTGGCATCTTTAATTTAAATTATAAACAAGTGAAAAAAACTTTCAACAACTAGATAATGCAGATTATTTTTGTAGTAAAACTCAAGGAACTTATTTTCTTTACTTTCAGTTGCTATCACATCATCCAAGTCTATATTGCCATAGTTAAAATCGCCCATAATAATCACTTTTCTTATTTGCTTGGCTAATTTGATTATATGTTTCATAGTCACTACCATCCACATTACCTTGATGGACCTGTGGTTTCAGTCCAGATTTCTCCATGACTGCAGGTTACAACCTGCAGTCATGGAGATCTGGTCAGAAATCTGGACTGAAACTGAAAGAGTCCAGCTATTCCTGTCTTGGGCCTTTCTTCTCCATTTTCTTCCAACTTTCTTAATCATTGGGTCTTCCCACCTTAAGGCTGGTCTTCCAGGTTTCCTTTTGGTATCTCTCGGATACCAGTTTGTAACTCTGACTGTCCATTTGTTGTCTCTCATTCTGGCGAGATGTCCTGCCCATCTTCTTTTGCTGTTGTAGATTGTTTTTATTATATCTGTGAATCCAGACATTTTCCTGATTTCTGGAAATGTGTCTTACGTGGTCTATTTTGTTTATATTGCATATTCTTCTTTCTATTGTACGTTGAGTTGTTATTAAGCTTTGTTCTTCTTTTAAAGTTGTGTTCCATGTTTCACTGCCATAAGTTAATGCTGGTAAGATGTGACTATTGAAAAGATGGGCTCTTATGTCTATATGTATGTTTTGGTTGGTAATTGTTGATTTTATTTTGTTGAAGGCTATCCAAGCAGCTCTTTTTCTCCTTGCTATTTCATTTGATATATCATTATTCATTTTTATGGACTGGCCGAGGTGGATGTATTCTTCAACTTTTTCGATGGTGTGAGATTCTTGAGTGATTGTATGATTTTTACAGTATTTGTTTTTCATCCATCTTGTTTTGTCAGGGTGTATTTCCAATCCAATTTTTTGGCAGTTTTGGCTTATGTTATTCAGCATTGATTCTAAGAGTTTGGGTGAGTGGGATATTAATACCACATCATCGGTGAATAATAGGATATTTAATATTTCGCTATCAATGTTTATTCCATCTCTCATGTCAATTTTTCGAATGATGCTGTCCAGAGTAGATGTGAAGAGATTAGGTGATAAGACATCACCCTGACGTACTCCTCTACTTAAGTTAATTTTAATCGGGTGATTGAAAAAGGGTGATATTTGTTGTGCTTTCTTTGTAGATATCGTTTATGAGTTGGATGTATGCTTTTTCTACGCCTTGTTCTATTACCATCCACATTACCAGGTCTAAAACAACATTGAACTAAGCACAGGTAACCCTCGCAAACGCGGATGTTAGATTCCACAAAAATGGCGCGTTATATAAACGTGTTATGCGAGACTCAGAAAAAGTATGGTTAGGTAATGAAATTTTTTTTTTTAAGATTATATAAACAATGACATATCCAACAAAAAAATATTTTTATTTAATTCAGGTAATTCGTGTAAGTTAAGAAAACATAAACTATGAAACAAATACATAGTATAAAATTATAAATTGTACGTAAACTTTATTATGCAAAATAAAGTGTATATTTTAATCGTCATCACTCTCTTCAAAACTAACATTTTGTTGATGTTCTTTATTTATGAGTGGCCAGACATCGTCATCACTTGAAATCTCTTGGACATCATTAGTATAATTCTCATTGCATACTTCGGCTGGTTTAGTTATCAAGAATAAGACCTTGCTACCACTATGCTGCAATTTTTTATTAACTTCATAATGCTTAGCTAAACAAATATCCAATTGTCTCATGAATTTTCCGGAGTGCTCCAATGAGAGATCATTATCCATAAAATAACTTTCTTGCCAAGTCCAATCCTTCTAATTTCTTTAACGGATTCATCACAATCAGAATCTTTGGCAGAACTTTCCCCACCGTTTGGTTCGACGTCATCTATTAATTGTACCAGTTCCTCATTTAAATCTATTTTCCCATCAATTAATTCACTATTGAAGAGATTGGAGCACTTATGAAGAAGTTCGAAGGTTGAGTCTCATGTGCTGATCGAAACCGAATGTATCTTCAGTCTTGTTCAATTGTTACCTTGGCAGTTTACAGTGGGTAGGTTTATCCCTGTTAACAAACGCTTAGAGCACCTTTGCGATATAAGTGGCCATTACTATAAAAATAATTTTTTTTACATTAAAAAAGCATTACATATTGTATGTAACTCACCAAAAAATAAAGTGCTCAGCTTGAGATTAACACACTTATTCATATTTGTAGATTTAGGGACACAAAAACAAACGTGTTGAACAGATTATTTTATTAATTACTAATAAAGTAAAACTTGACATTTAGACCTCTATATCGAGGTCATCATCGGAAGAATACAACTGTATATGTATATGTGAAATGTTCAAACACAACCCAAATCTCAACAAAAATGATGGCCTCACCATTTCAAGAATGTGGAGGACCCATCTACAACCTGTATAACATCCTATACTAGCCTTAGAAAAATCCCACTACAAGAAGACAACCTGGTGAAGTGTTTGGAACATTCAACAGCAACTGGAAGAAATCATTTTACAACAATCAGAACTATCCAGAAGAATATTAATACATGATCTGGCAGTTTATTGTAGTTGTATTTATTTATTTATAATATATGTTTATATATATTTATCACTAGAGGTCAGGCTAGGAAAAAGGATTTATTAACTACGTAGATTTAGTTTACCGGTATACAAAGCATGAGCATGTAGCTTGGTTCCATATACAGTTGTATTCTTCCGATGATGACCTCGATGTAGAGGTCGAAACGTCAAGTTTTATTTTATTAGTAATTAATAAAATAATCTGTTCAACACGTGTGTTTTTGTGTCCCTAAATCTACAAATATGAGTGCTGATCACCGTGTAACCCTAAAAGAAAGAATTAACACACTTATGATTTTTAATGCACTTTCCTGGCAGAAAACGGAGACAATTTTCAACAATAAATACTTTATATGTTAAACAATTGACGTACATGCATGCTAAAGGGTGTTTCCCCTAATATAAATTTGCTACTTATAACAACATGCGCGATATGGGCAGATGCAAATTTAATGAAGATAAAATTTGATTTTTAAGTTGCGCGTTGAAAAATATATAAAAAAATAAAGGGTTACTACAGTTTTTAGACTGTCTTATAGCGAAACCGTGTTGTATAAGTACCGCATTCAACAAGGGTGACTACAATTTGTAGACTGCGTTATTTCAAAACAACGTATTAAGTTAAATACTGCGTTATAGGAGGGTTACCTGTATTTCATTCTATTCAACTCTATCTCACACCATACTGCCTCAGAACCACTGGCATTATTTCCTTCTTGCAGTTCTACTTTGTATGAACTTAATTTTTTCTCTATCATCAATAGCACTCTCCCTCCCTTTTTACCCTTTATATCTTCATGAAACACATCATACCCTTCCATCTCTATTCTTGTCAGGATGTCCTCATCCAACCATGTCTCACTTATTCCAGTAATTTTGGGGTGAACAGACTTGATTAATGCACCCATTTCATTTGCCTTGTTTCTTACACTTCTAGCATTTGTATACAAACACAGCGGCTTATTCCTGGATCTACAGCTAGTTCCGCCGACACCAATTATTTGATATGACTTCTCCATGCTTAACTCAAGCCATTTTTTCTCCTTATTCATCTTCGAACCTTCTTCAGATCCAACTGTTTTCCCTTGATCCCAGGTCATCCCTGAGCCTCCCTGTTTCCCCCGTCTTGCACACCTGTTCTCTCATTCTTTATACTCATGCTACTCTCCTGTCTTACTCTCTCGTTCTTCCATATCACTTACCACTTGATCAGATTCATTCTCTGTACTCACTTCTCTACGTTCCAGCAGCAGTCTCTCCAGGCGACTCGCACCATAACCACTCAAATGCAGTTCATCGCTCCTATACAGTTCACTTCATCCTTCAAACTCATTCCACTCCTTTCTCCTCACAAATTTCTACTAACAATTGTTCTTGGAAGTTTGGTTGTTTTTCTTATTTGCACTCCCTTGCTCTTAATAGCTGTGATACATAATTCAGATCAGATTCTGGATGATTGGTGTGTATATCTCTGAATATCAATGTTTAAAAACAAAAGGGGGGGGGAATAATGTGATCCCTAGTAATGAATTTCTCAGTGGAGAAATTTCTGTACTCAGTGTTTTGGCAAGATTTATACAAGCATACTTTAGAAAAGGCTAAGAAAAATGGCGAAACAAGTGTGGTTCATATAAAATAGGTTTGTGAGGAACAGGCTTTATTTTTAAGAAAATAAATTGAAAAATTATGGGAATATAACAGGAATCTATATGCATTATACAATTGACTTTCACTATAGCATACATCAGGGGTGTTCAACCTGTCGATCGCAGAGCAATTTTTGGTCGATCTCTTGTGTATTTCTCCTTACTTACAAATTTAATTAAAACTGAAAACATAATATTTTATTTATCATTATTTTTAATTCGCTTTAAGTGTATTGCTATTGTTTATTCATTTTTCGTTAAAATTGTCAAATCAGTAATTTTCTTATAAGTCTGGGTAAATGAATGAATTTGGATCAGTGGAAGTCAAACAGCGAGCCGAGTGAATACAATTATAAGCAAAGTGTAAAAACTCTATTGTAGCTTAAATATTCCAAAGCACATTACATCGATTTTTTACTTAGGTTAAGTCCCATGTGAATATTGTAAAAATTTTTGTTTGTCTCAGTATAATTTGTATTAGATGTTTTTGTAAATAACTCTTTTGAAGCTAATTATATATACTGCTTTAATAAGAATATGGTAGTGTTAAAAACAAAGGCAATGTTTTTGTTGCCGAAGCTGTACATGGCAGCATTAGAAAGATTGTTATTGAAACTTGTATGTATGAGAAAGGCTTGCAGGCTCTAAGCGTAAACATCTCTGAAGTCAGTCACAAAGCTCAGAGGAGGCCTAATAAAAAGGGACTGAAGCAAGCAGAAGGGGTCCCGGTTCCAGAATTGCCGTCAGAGAGGAGGCTGCTCGGTCCAGAGTTGCCGTCAGAGAGACTGTCCGGATCCACATTGCTTGAGAGAAGAGTTTCCTGCTTCCAGAAAGGAGTTTCTCGGTTCAAGACGTCGCTAGAGAGAGACTACTTCTAGGCTGCAGACAAGGTTTCCAATTGCTGGAGAAAAGTTTCCAGGGCAGGTTAATGTCAGACATTCACCAGCGTGTTGCGTTTTCATTTCAATTTGATGAAGCAAACGACTTCACTGATATTGCTCAGTTAATGGTATTTATTCGCATGATATTTCAAAATTATTCAAGTAAAGAACTTTTGAAAATTATACCATTATTGGGAAGGAACTAGGGGAGAAGACATTTTTTCGGCATTTGATGAATTTGTGAAACAACACAAACTTCTGCTTTTAAAACTTGTGTCTATCACTATTGATGGTGCTCCTGCCTGCAATGATAGGTAATAAATTAGGCTTCATTTCATTATGTAAAAACGATGACAAATAGCCAGATTTTTTAACATACCACTGTATTATTCACCACACGTACTGTGTAGTAAAAGATTAAACACAAAAGATGTTTTGGATGTTACATTTAAAATTGTAAATTCTGTTAGAGGAAAAGCCCTGCAACGGCGGTTATTTAAATTACAGGCAGATGATGATAGGGAACTTCTGTTGTACAATAATGTTCGCTGGCTCAGCAGAAGTCAATTTTTAGAAAGATTTCTTGTATTAATTAAAGATATAAAAAATTTTCTTGATGAAAAAGGAGATATTTATCTACAATCGAGTGATAATTAATCTACTAAAAACAATTACACTTATCATTTTTAGTAGATTTCTGTACGAAAATAAGCAATTTAAATTTAGAGTTACAAGGTAGAGATAAAAATTTAATTGACATATGTTAAGTTCAATCAAAACTTTCCAGCAATACTTAACTTTTATTAAAGAAAAATATAAATGACTGCGAATTTAGACATCTCCCATATTTATTAAAATTTTTTGAACAAAATCAAGAAATGCTTCGCTATGATTTAAGAATTTATTCGTGAAAGAAGTGAATTCAAGATTTAAAGATTTTAATAAAACTGAAATGATTGTATCTTTTATGAATAATCCATTTCAAGAAAACTTGAACATCACAGAAATTTCAAATAAAATTAGTGGGTTGTTTGATATAAACCAAGCTGAAGTAGAACATGAGATAATAAACATTCAGAATAGTTTACATTTAAAATCAATAAACAATAAAGTCATTTGGAAGTATGCATGAAAAATTCCCAATATTAATTGATATTGTGCGAAAAATTCTGTTGTTTCAGATCGACATACTTGTCAGAATCTGCTTTTTCAAATATGACTATCATAAAAAATCAATTAAGAAACCAAATTACAAATGATCATTTGGATGATTGTCTGCGATTGGCCACTTCTTCATATCAACTTGACTATGAAAATATTGTGATGTCCAAACAATGCCAAATTTCGCATTCTTTTTTTTTTTTTAAATCAACCAGCATTTCCTGTAACTTGTGAGTTTGTAATCAATCTGTTGTTTTTTCCTAACTTTGGTTTTCCAAAATAGAGAAATAAATATTTTATTCAAATATATGTTTTTTTTTGTTGTTGTTGTATTAAAATAATTAAAAGTGATAAATTTTTAAACACAAAGTTTTTAGTTGTGTATTTTTTTTAGTTGTTTATTTGTGCATAATCAGATATGAGGTTGGGGAAATGTGATCTATATAAGAGAGTAGATCACCGAATAACTTTTTATAGAAAAGTAGCTTGCGTAGTAAAAAAGGTTGAACACCACTGGCATACACCATTATAAAAAATACTGAAAATCATGCCCAGAGCACCATAGGTAGAATGCTATTTAAAAGTAAAAATAAGCCACAAACTATTTGTATAATCCTGTTAAGTTGCAAGTCAGCTGAAGATGGTTAAATGTAAAGTCATATATAAATTAAGGGTGCATGCTATCTTTCACTATTGCATCCCATAATATGGATTACATTATAAAGGATGGCATATAACAACATATCAACAATCTGCATAAAATAAAGACCTGAGTTCGATATCTCTGCTATCAAGCTTAGGTCTTTATTTTACAGATTGTTGATATGTTGTTATATGCCATCCAGTTGTTTTCGACCCTTGGTGATCCTGTGAACAAAGGTTCTCCATCCCATTCAGCCTCCTGTCCTTTCTTTCAGTAACTAAGTTCACGTTGGTAAATTCTTTTATGTTGTCCATCTCTCTTGTGGTCTTCTTCCCCAACATAACTGCCTTTTTTCAGTGATTCATCAGCTTGCCTAATATGTCCAAAATACATCAACTTCTGTTTGACGATCATCACCTCCAAGTAGCATTCTGTCTTGATATTCTCAAAATTCTTCTTATTGGTCATTTTATTATTCTTATATTATTCATTTTATTATTCTTAAAGACTATTAAGAATCCATGAGATTCTTAATAGTCTCCTCCACACTCATAATTCAAATGAATCACTTTGCTTTCTTCTTAGTAATCCAGCTTTCACATCCATACATCACTACTGGAAATGCCCTTGCTTTGACAATTCTAACTTACATGGCCTTACTCACACCTCTATCTTTCATAATGTTTGTCAGATTTAACATCACTTTTTCCCCCATGACTATCCTTCTTTTAATTTCATCTTCACATTTACTATCACTTATGATTCTGGACTACAGTAAATCATAACTTCAACAATTTCTATTTTATCTCCCTCTATTATAAATTTATTTAAATTGCCAGAAGTCATCGCTTGTGTTTTGCTGATGTTTAAATTAAGCCCTGCTTTGTTACTTTCCATCTTAACCAATAGAATCAACCGCCCCAGATCTTAGTTTCTTCTATGAGGGTTGTATCATCTTCATGTAGCATCCTCAGTGAGAGGGTGCAGCACCATGTCCTTCCAGTTCTCTCTGTTGGTGGCTTTCCTTTTTGTTTCTGCATAGCCCTGTTATCTTGTCCATGATCTTATATCTTCAAGCCATGTCCTTCGTTTTTTGTCTCTTGATCCCTTTCTCATAATTTTTCCTTCTAAAACTGTTAGTATTCTCTGTCCTGCTGAACCTCTCAGTACATGTCCTGCCAATCTCATTTTTCTCTGGATCATTTCCTGTAATAAGATCTCTGTATTCTCATTCTCTGTAGGACGTCTGTGTTTGTCACATGTTCTGTCCATGGGATTTTCAGAGCTCCCCTATAGCACCACATTTCAAAGGCCATTATCTGTTGCCTTACTCTCTTCTTGAATATCCAGTCCCATATGTGAAAATTGGCCACACTAATGTTCTTATCATTCTTTTCTTTGTCTCAGTACTCACAGAACTTCTGAGAAGATCTTTATTTTTCCAGACTGCATCTTTAGCTATGGCTGTTCTTATTTTTATTTCTTTACTGCAGATGGAAAGCAATATAAAGTAGGTGTCCGAGTATTTGTATTCTGTTGTATGTTCAATTTTCATATTGTTTATGAATATTTCTGGCTCGGATCTGCTTTCTTTTGAGATTTTCATAAATTTAGTCTTTTTTGCATTTATATCTAATCCAAATTCTTTACCTTCTTCAATTAGTAGTTGCAGTAATTCGATTAATTTGTTTCTGCTATTAGATCAGCATTAGCATATCTAAGATTGTTGTATTTTATACCATTGATACTAATTCCTATTTTTTTTTTCTTTTTTTTTCATCACTGTCTCACCATAGATATTAAATAATTTGGTGAAAGGATACAACCTTGTCTAACTCCTTTTTTTATTTTCACTACAGAAGTCTCATCATTAAACAGCTGCATTTTCTGTTTGGTGTAAATCATTTTTATAATCTTAAGTTCATGATCTTCATGTTGGAGGCTTAATGGTATATAGCACTCAGGAAGGATTAAAACAGAATTTACTTCTTTCTATATTTTGTCTCAGTCAATGAGACATCTTCAGGGATTACAAAAAAACTAATGTAGCATATACAATACAAACAAGACTAAAACAATACTAAAAACTTGTTTAGTATTGTTTGTGATTTGTATATATGTTACATTAGTTGGTTTGTAATCCCTGAAGATGTCTCATTGACTGAGACGAAATATAGAAAGAATTAAATTCTGTTTTAATCCTTTCTGAGTGCTGTATACAATTCCTTAAGCCTCTACACACAGATTCATGATCTACTATGTCTAATTTATCTAATATATTGAACATTTTATTATGTTTTACCCAGTCAAAAGCCTTCTGAAAGTCTATGAAGCATATGTAAATGTTCTTATTTCTTTCAAGTAATCTTTCTATTAGTATTTTTAGTGCCAGGATAGCATTAATGGTTCCCATTCCTCTTCTGAAGCCTTTCTGTTTTCACTCAATTCACCGCTTATGGCTCTTTCAATTTGTTTGTTAACAATGGTTAAAATAATTTGATACATGGGATATTAGGCTCACAGTTCTGAAATCCTCGCAATTTTGTGCATTATGTTTCTTTGGAATTGTATGCAGATAGATTTTGTAAAAACTTCAGGTAATTGTATTGTTTTATAGATGTCCTGAATGGATTCCACTAAATAGTTATTATTGCCAGTCAAACTTTTAAGAGCTCAGCCGGAATATTATCACACCCAGGGTATTTATTATTATTGTATCATCTGCATATCTTAAATTATTTTTTTACCACCAATCTTAATTCCAGCTGAATCTTTGTCTAAATCAACGATTCTTATAATATACTCACTATAAATATTAAGTAGGGTGACAGTATACAACCCTGCCACACTCGTTTTCTCCAGAGACTGTTTTTACTTAAGCTTCGTGGTTGTCATAGAGCTCTATGACAAGCAAGAATGAACACATCTAATTCTCCTGATAAGGAGAATTAGATGTTCAGGTGTAATTATACTTGAACATCTTTATATAACTGTGTCTCTACGGAGTCAAAAGACTTATCGTGGGACACCCCTACATTGATACAATACCTATCATACTTCTCCTTAAATTCATTCACAGACGAAGCATTCACAACCTCTGCCAACACATTCTACCCATTCACAACCCTCCAAGCAAAAAATCTAGTCCTAACCTTAACCACACTCTTACATCATCTCCAGGGATGGCCCTCGTTCTCTCCCTTCCTGCACTAGTTCAAATAAGTCATCAGTATCAAATTCTATAAAATTCATTTAATAATTTATATGTCTCTATTATATCTCCTCTCCTACGTTTATCAGCTAGTTCTTGGAGCTCACAGATCTTCAATCTATCCTCGTAGGGAACATCCCACAGACCTGCAACAATCTTTGTAACTTGCCTCTGAATCCTCTCCACCATTTCTTCACAAAGAAATCCAGGTGACCAGATCTGTACGCAATAGTCCAAATGCGGTCTTATTAATGCCTTATAAAGTGGAACAATAACTTCCTTATCCCTGCTTGTCAGTGTGTTCTTCAACAACCCTGTAATTAGATGTGATGTTTTGGCAACCTTCGCAATATGCCCTTTAAATTTAAGTTCTCTGTCCACAATAACTCCTAAGTCCCTTGCCTAGTCAACTTGTTGCAGTTCAGTTCCATTAATATAATAAACAGCATGTGATCTCATCCTCCTGAAGTGCATCACCTTACACTTAGCCACGTTAAACTGATAACTTACCTTAGCCCATACAGTCAGTGTATTTACGTCATCTGAATTGACTATCACTCTTCCTATTTTGCACCATCAGCAAACAACTGGATATTTCCTTTCAAAGTATTCCCAATATCTCATTGATGTACAAATTAAACAATAGAGGACTAAGCACTGAGGTACACCACTAGTCACTTGCCTTCTCCTGGACTCAGCTCCTCCATAAACCACTCTTTCATATCTATCCACCCTCTAATCCAACTCACCAGCTTCAGATCCATACCCATTTGCTCTAATTTATGCAACAGTTCCGTGTGGAATCCTGTCAAATGCCTTTGCAAAGTGCAGCAGTATCACTGAGTAAGGATTTCCTTTATCCAACTCTACAGTTCCTTTATTATAGAAAGTAAGCAAGTTACTAAGGCAAGACCTACCCTTCACAAAACCATGTTGCCCCTTAGAAAGTATCATATTGCTGTCTACCCAGTCCTGAATTCTAATTTTTACCAATTTCTCCAAGACCTTAACCACCACTCCAGATATATTGATTGGTCTATTTTCAACCTTTGTCTTGGAGCCTCTGTTATGCAGTGAAATTATTTTCCCCTCTATTGGTACTTTACCAGAACTGAGGCTTAAATTAAACAGCCTGGTTAGAGGAGGTGCTAATTCTCTTGCACATTCTCCTAACATATGGGCCGATATGCCATCTAACCCAATAGCAGTGTTAGCATTAAGGTATTCCCATTGATCTGATTACAAGCCACAGTCTGGTGTGATCTACACAAGCTTTTTTATAATCAATAAAACAGATGAATACTTCTTTGAAGTTTTTCCACTTGGTTATATTATAAATTAAAAATACCAAGAAATTATATATATACTTGGTTTAATCCTTTATACAAGTACACTCAGGTCTCTCATTTTATGTAGATTTGTAGTTATGCGGTATAGTACGCTCACCGATACGAGACCTTTCAACACTTCTGCGCATGTCAACAGAAGGAGAATCCATTCCGATAATTGGGTAATCCAACGTCTCCCAAACTTTTCCTACGACATCTTGGTTATTTTGTAATATATTAATTAATTGATCATTAATTAATTGAACATAAACATTAAATTAATTTGGGCTGTTTTTCTTTGAAATTATTAATTATAAAAATATTATCTAAGACCTGGAGGTCTTACATAATAATATCCCATTCTGATCACCAAAAATTTATATAAGTATTTATGAGTGAATGCAGATATTTTCTCCTGTGTGTTGATAGTTTTCCCCTCCTTTTGTACATCCTGGAGATGATCGCTTTGCAGGTGGATGAATCACTATCTGTTGCATCACGAACACCTTCAATAAGAGATTTCTTAACCAAAATTAAACATCCCTTTTCTCTTATTCATATCAAATTTTAAATCTGTAGGCCTATTACTTTTAAAAAATCATGGCACTATGGTTTCAAAACAAGCATGTGGATAATGCCTTAAGTGACTATGATATTATTGGATATCGATTAACTTTAGATATCGTCGAAGATCCAGAAAATGATGGTGAAGTGGAAGAAAAACCTGTCCCCCCCCCTCACTGCAAATATAATTCGAGAAGGTCTTAAACTGTGCAATAAATTGGAAAATCATTTTGTTGTTAATGACACAAATTCTGAACGAGCATTTAAATTCTAATGTAAGCTGAAAAACTATGTCTGGATATCGCGAGCTGTATAAAAAAATTAGTGAAATCATCATTGCAAAGTTTAATCACTGATTACATTGTCAGAAAAAAAAATCACCACAGAATGAGGGTGAAGCTAATTCTGTTTGTGAAGAACCATTGCCTTTACCATACAGATCTGATGTGTTGACTATCTCTTCTGGTGATGAAAGTGATCACCAGTTCGCAAACGTTGCCGAATATTGTCTAATTGCAACGATAATTCTGATGACAAAATGTAAAAAAAAAATTGTTACTTTTCAATAAAATAAATGAATAAAGCTTTAAAACAAACTTAGGCATTATTTTCCTGAATTTTTATAAACTTTTTTTTTCTGTGATTTTAGGTTAATTTTAATTCATTGCTTCGGTTTTAGAAAATTATGTAACGTATCCCTAATTTTTCAACATAAGTTAGGCCTTTTTTTGTGCGATTTTATATGCAGTTTTCTGTGGAACGTATCTACTTCATAAAAAGAAACCAGACTATATAATTTCTTGGTATCTTTAATTTATAGATGAATACTTTCTTCTGAAATTCTCTTGTTCTTTCCATAATCCATCTCTAGTTCCTCTACTTCTAAAGCCTGCCTGTTTTTGTGGCATTTCTCTATTCACATATTTCCTACATTTGTTGCCTCACTTTCAGCATAACTTTATTTGCATGTGATATTAAAGCAGTGGTTCTATTATTCTCACAATCTCTAGCATTTGATTTTTTGGGATGAATGCTGATGTTTTCCAATCTCTAGATCGGTATATTTTCTTCCCAAAAAATCGAATGCTAGAGATTGTGAGAATTATAGAACCACTGCTTTAATGTCACGTGCAAGTAAAGTGCTGGAGACTGGGGATGAAGTAGTCAATATATATTCACTACTTCATCCCCAGCTGCTCTCAATAATTCCATGAACGCACCATCAGCTCCAAGAGCTTTTCCTTTTGTAAGCTGTTCCATTGCTGATATCACTTCACTTTTCATTTCATGGGTTCAACAAATTTTCTCTTTTCAAATTCTCCTTCAATATTATCTTCCTTGTACAACTCTACATACTTTTTCCTTTTTCTTTTTTCACTGCTTCTTTCTCTCTCTCTCTCTCTCCAGTTGCATCTTTAGAAGAGGGGATTCCTTGAGGGCTTTGTCTTAAATGTTGACCCTCTTTGCTATTAAAGTAAACTCAATTACTGAACAGCTTCCTCCTGCAGTGGACAATTGCCTTTATGTTGAAGACTTCACAATTTCCTGTAACACGAGGGTCATGGAAAGACAACTTCAACAATCTGTCAATCATGTCTTTCATTGGCTGTCTGTCATGAGTTAAGATTATCTGCAGAAAATGTTGTCTGTGTCAACTTCTGTCAGAAGCACACCCTCCCCTCATCCTGATTTAAGAATGCGACATTATCACTATAGTTCCAGAGGCCAAGTTTTTAGGACTCATCTTTAACAGAAAGCTAACTTTCTTTAACACATTCATCTTTGGAATAAGCGCAAGAAAGCTTGAATATCCTCTGCACTCTATCCTAAAGAATGGGCTACTGATCAATGTCCCTTGCTCATTTATCGTGTACTTGTACATTCAAAGCTTAATTATGGACCCCAGATTTACATTTCCGCAAGGGAGAGCATGTTCTGGTGGTTTGACCCAATCCATCATCAGGGTATCTAACTAGCTAGCTACTCGTGCTTTATGCACATCACCCATTCAAAACTTTATTATTGAATCAAATGAACTCCCTCTAGAACTTAGATAAAAACATTGTTTCTTAATTATGCCCGAAGTACCATTTTGGTATGTGCATTAAAGAGGCTATGGAAACTATGAGCACTGACAACATTACCTGCACCAAACAAAACAGCATTCCTTCATGGCAGGCTTACACTCCACCCTCCAACCTCTCACTTTGTCAACTACAAAAGGCTTATACACCCTCATCCACCTACCTTCAACTGTTCAATACACACAGATCAGTCTGCTCTGATTTGATACTAATGGTTCAAGATCAGAGATCTCTGTTGGCTGTGCTTCCTAATATTACAATCTACAGCCGGCACGGGTCTTGCATGAAGCGGCTAAAGAATTATCAGTGCCCTTGACCATGTTGTTTAATCTGAGTCTTGGGTCTGGTTTAGTCCCAAAGGTGTGGAAAGAGGGGAAAATAGTTTCACTGCATAAAGGAGGATCCAAGACTTTGGTTGCAAATTACCGACCGATCAGCATATCAGGAGTTGTCAAGGTCTTGGAGAAAGTAGTCAAGAGAAAAATACAGGAATGGATTGATGAAAATGAGATACTGTACTGGGGACAGCATGGCTATGTGAAGGGTAGATCATGCCTCAGTAACTTGCTCAAGTTTTATAACAAGGTGATGGCTGAACTGGATAAGAGTAATGGGTTTACAGTGATACTGCTGGACCTGGCAAAGGCGTTTGACAGGATACCACATGGAATTCTAATCTGTAAACTACAACATACGGGAATGGATATAGGGTTGGTGAGATTGATAGGTGGGTGGTTGATGGAGAGATATCAAAGAGTAGTTTATTCAAGAGTAGAGTCCAAAAGATGGCCTGTGACTAGTGGTATGCCGCAGGGTTCTGTTCTTGGACCACTGCTGTTTAATCTGTTCATTAACGATATAGGGAAGGATCTAATAGGAACAGTTCATTTGTTTGCTGATGATGCAAAGTTGGGTAGGGCGATAGTGAATGCAGAAGATGTCAAAATCTTGCAGGATGACTTGGATAGATTGGAGTTCTGGGCTAAGGAGAATGGATGTCAATTTAATGTGATGAAATGTAAGGTTATGCATTTTGGGTGAAAAGATTAGCAGCAGTATACCACATTGGTGGAACTGTACTCCAGGAGGTTGGTGGATAGGGAGGTGAAGTTTAGAGGGCACATTGCAAAAGTAGCTAAATGAGCTCATCAACTCACTTGGTGGTTGAAAAATACCTTGACGAGCAGAGACAAGCAAGTTATTGTACCTCTGTACTCAGCCTTGATAAGACCTCATCTCAACTACTGTGGCCCAGATTTGGTCACCTAGATTCCTTCTTGATGGGGAGGAGGTGGAGAGGATCCAGAGGCGAGTGATTAAGATGATAGCAGGTCTATGGAATGAACCATATGAGAACAGGTTGAAGATTTGTGGGTTGCAGAAATTAGTTGATAAGCAGAAAAAGGGAGATATGATTGAGACATTCAAATTGCTAAAGGGTTTCTATAGGATTAATTCAGAGGATTTTTTTGAGATCAGGACTGGTGGTGGGAGAACTAGGGGACACCTATGGAAGCTGGGGTGTTAGAGCTGGGTTCTTTACTTTTAGGGTGGTAAATGAGTGGAATAAGCTGCCAGAGTCTGTTGTGGGTGTTATGACGGTGAGTAAGTTCAAGGCAAGGTATGATAGATACTGTGAGAATGTCATATAGTCGTGTGGACATGTTTAGGGCCTCCCTCGATGAGTTTAAGGACTCCCTGAATGGTTGCATTTGATGTCTCCACAGCTTTTGCAGCAGTCTTCAATTTTACTATAGAAAAGGATAATAATAATCTAGCCTTTCTAGATATCTTGGTAACATGTTCTTTTCAGCATACAGGAAACTCTCACCCACAGGCAGATGCATTCATAAATTTTTCCATCACTCCCCTTTTTCTCAATAATGTCATATCATTAAAACACTAACTAATCCACAGCCTTCTCAGAAAGATCTTAGTAATGTTATCACCATCTCCTATGCTTGAGCATGTCAGAAAATATAACCAGAATCTAAATAAAAAAAAACCCTCTGCAGTACTTTCAAGCTCTGCTTAAAACTAGCTGCCCTTATCTGTTCCCCTAAGGACCAAGTTCCTCCTCTCTTAGTTCTTGGAGTATATAGAATTCCCTGTTCCTGCAATTTGGCCTATTATGGATAGATAGGAAGATCAGCCAGAATTTACATGGAAGAACATAAAACACATCTGCAGTCATGACTATGGTCAAGTGGTGGCTTATAGAAGCAATTAGAAAAAGACCACCATGCTCTATCTTAGCAAATTTGGAAGGGAAAGACTGTTTTTAGAATCTATTGCTGTTCCCAAAAATCAGCCTTATTTAAATTAAATATAATACTTTACAAAATTTGTAAAAACACTAATACTTTGTAATTCCAGTTTATATCATAGGCTGCCAACAGGTGTGCATGAGGGTATCCCACATAATTTAGGACTAGTCTTTCATCCATGTGTGTGTTACACGTTCCATATTGTACTGCCTAACAATGTCTCTGTGATCATGTGGGAAGAATTACTTTAATCCTTTCTCAGGACAGTTTCATCCCATTAAGATCTTAACATGAGTACCACAGGTTCTGTTCTCTCACTGCTGTTGTTTAATTTGTATATCAATGATATGATAGTTCATGGTGTGAAAGGATATTCAGTTTGCTGATGATACAAAATTAGCAAGAACAGTGTCAGGAATTCTGACATGTTATAAGAGAATTTGAATAGAGCAATGCTTTTGGCCAAAGAATGGCGAGGGCATTTTCTATGTTACTAAGTGTAATGTTATGCAGTTTGGCAAAAGAAGATGGGAGTGAGTTTGTGGCTCTTGACCAGAAAAGGTTTACTTATAAACCTGTAGTACATTCACACTATGTATCCATAAATAGAAATCCTTTAGCCAATAGGCTAAAGGATTTATTTTTATTGATTTTTTTTTTCTTTTCTTATTCTTTACATAGTCTTGAAAACCTCTACACAACAACGTAGGAGGGTATTCAAGCCAGTCATCTTACGCTTAGCAATGGAATTCGTTTGCCCTATTAGAGGAACTTTGCTAAAGTGAAAGGACAAAGGATCTGAGGATTTTGGTGGACAGGAAACTAAAGTTAAGGGGACACATTATGCAAGTTGTAAGGGTTACCTAGAAAATTGCTGTTATATTGCAAAATACGCCAACATGTACAGATAAGTTCCAATATATAAGGCATTCTAATTATGCCGCATTTGGATTTCTGTGCACAGATCTGGTCACCTGGCTATATTGATGATAAACATTGAAGAGATTGTTTCAGGACTTTGGAAAATAAGTATGAGGACAGATTGAGGGAATTTTGTCTTAAGAGCTTGGCAGATAGAAGTGGGGGAGGGGTGTGATTGAGATATATAAGTTGGCGAGAGGTAGATATAGAATTATTGCATAAGATAATGGGTGATGTGAAAACAAGAGGTCATTCATGGAACTATACAGAGGTCATGTGAGTAAGGAAGTGAAAAGATTTTTGCTTAGGTGGTTAATAAGTGGAATGCATTGCCAGAGGTGGTGAGTGATCTAACATTCAAGGTGATAGTTATTGTAGTCTGAGTGTTTAACCTCTGGCAACGAGTCTTCAGACTACATGAAGGCTTTGAAGTAATACTTATATATCTCAAATATGAAAACAAGTATTATAGTATTAGTTCTATGAGATGAGTGAGAAAAGGAAGTTATTTGGTAGCTGAGGATTGTTTATCAACTCAAGAAATACTAGAAGTATAAATCCCCAAAGTGAAATATATGTCAAAAGCTGGATATTATCAAAGGTAAGTGGAATTGAGATCTTTCTTGTAAGGTATAAGGGAGGACGTCGTTTCGTAGCAAGTTTATAATGTGGTGAAGAGGAGATCAACATTTAAGGTGTTAGTCATGGATTATTATTATCAGAAATGTCCATAGGAGGGTGGTCTGAAAAGTTCTTGGCCTCAACCATAGATGGCAACACTATCGGCAAGATATTTTTTTTTCTAAGCTGAAATGTGAAATTGCAAGTCATTCTATCAAGTAGTTTGTTTTGTATAGCTGTCTGAAGCAAAAAGTGTTGTCTGTATCCCTTGAAATGGATAAAATTGAGTATCCTGCACTTTTAAAATTCTTTGTAAAAGAAGGTTTAATACCAAAAGAAATTCATACTAGGTTCATAGAAGTTTATGGGCACTCTTCTTCGTTTTTGACAATTAAGAAATGGACTGCCGAGTTTAAACGTGGCCATACCAGCCTTGATGATCTATGTGAAGGATATCCAAAAACTGTAACATCAGAAATCATTGATCAAGTGCACGATAGTATTGGATGACCGGCAAGTCAAATTGCATGAAATTGCTGAGACTATAGACATTTCAAAAGAACTTGTAGGATATATCTTGCATTGCGCAAGATGAGTGCCATGCTTGCTCACAGATCAAAAACACACTCGCATAAAAATCTCTGAACAGTGCTTGGAGCATTTTTCCACGCTTAGCAATGGAATTCGTTTGCCCTATTAGAGGAACTTTGCTAAAGTGAAAGGACAAAGGATCTGAGGATTTTGGTGGACAGGAAACTAAAGTTAAGGGGACACATTATGCAAGTTGTAAGGGTTACCTAGAAAATTGCTGTTATAGTGCAAAATACGCCAACATGTACAGATAAGTTCCAATATATAAGGCATTCTAATTATGCCGCATTTGGATTTCTGTGCACAGATCTGGTCACCTGGCTATATTGATGATAAACATTGAAGAGATTGTTTCAGGACTTTGGAAAATAAGTATGAGGACAGATTGAGGGAATTTTGTCTTAAGAGCTTGGCAGATAGAAGTGGGGGAGGGGTGTGATTGAGATATATAAGTTGGCGAGAGGTAGATATAGAATTATTGCATAAGATAATGGGTGATGTGAAAACAAGAGGTCATTCATGGAACTATACAGAGGTCATGTGAGTAAGGAAGTGAAAAGATTTTTGCTTAGGTGGTTAATAAGTGGAATGCATTGCCAGAGGTGGTGAGTGATCTAACATTCAAGGTGATAGTTATTGTAGTCTGAGTGTTTAACCTCTGGCAACGAGTCTTCAGACTACATGAAGGCTTTGAAGTAATACTTATATATCTCAAATATGAAAACAAGTATTATAGTATTAGTTCTATGAGATGAGTGAGAAAAGGAAGTTATTTGGTAGCTGAGGATTGTTTATCAACTCAAGAAATACTAGAAGTATAAATCCCCAAAGCTGGATATTATCAAAGGTAAGTGGAATTGAGATCTTTCTTGTAAGGTATAAGGGAGGACGTCGTTTCGTAGCAAGTTTATAATGTGGTGAAGAGGAGATCAACATTTAAGGCGTTAGTCATGGATTATTATTATCAGAAATGTCCATAGGAGGGTGGTCTGAAAAGTTCTTGGCCTCAACCATAGATGGCAACACTATCGGCAAGATATTTTTTTTTCTAAGCTGAAATGTGAAATTGCAAGTCATTCTATCAAGTAGTTTGTTTTGTATAGCTGTCTGAAGCAAAAAGTGTTGTCTGTATCCCTTGAAATGGATAAAATTGAGTATCCTGCACTTTTAAAATTCTTTGTAAAAGAAGGTTTAATACCAAAAGAAATTCATACTAGGTTCATAGAAGTTTATGGGCACTCTTCTTCGTTTTTGACAATTAAGAAATGGACTGCCGAGTTTAAACGTGGCCATACCAGCCTTGATGATCTATGTGAAGGATATCCAAAAACTGTAACATCAGAAATCATTGATCAAGTGCACGATAGTATTGGATGACCGGCAAGTCAAATTGCATGAAATTGCTGAGACTATAGACATTTCAAAAGAACTTGTAGGATATATCTTGCATTGCGCAAGATGAGTGCCATGCTTGCTCACAGATCAAAAACACACTCGCATAAAAATCTCTGAACAGTGCTTGGAGCATTTTTAACAAGAATAAAACTGTTCAAATTAAACATATTTGATCATTTGAAAGTTAAGCATAAATTGTTTAATACTGACCATATACAAATATTTTAACATTCTTTGCCTACCAGTTTCGCTAGCAAACTGTCTAGCTTTTTCAAGGCGTTGATGGAAATGTATAAAAAATATTAGTAAATGCAAATTGAAAGGAACATTAAAAACGTTTTAAACACTAGTAGCTAAGGTTGCACGTTCGCGTGACAGAGACTGAGTGGACTTATTGTTCTTAATCATTATCAGTGGTTGGTTTGAAGATCACTCTGATGTTGTGGGCTTTTAGTATTCTGGCTATTTGATAAGAAATTGACTTGAAGGGAATCACTACATATATCTATACGGTGACAACCCCAAACAAGAAGAACCAAACTCCCAGCACATTTTTACTGTAGTGATTCCCTTCAAGTCAATTTCTTATCAAATAGCCAGAATACTAAAAGCCCACAACATCAGAGTGATCTTCAAACCACCAGCATCAAACATTTTTTAGGATTACCAAAAGACAAGGTGCCATTCTACAAATATCCAGGAGTATATTACATTCCTTGCTCCTGTGGTCTCGCCTACATTGGACAAACTTCACTGAGTTTGGAGATCAGACAGAGAGAGCACGTTGGTGATGTAAACCACAACAGAAGTATTTCTTCCGGCTTAGCACATCATTTCTGTACGTCTAACCACACGATAGAGTGGCAAAATAGCTCCATGCCATATTTAGAAGACGATTATAGACATCGTTTATTCAAGGAAGCCGCAGTAATGTTAAAAACTGGAAGAAACCAGGGTACTATTCTTAACAGTTCATGGAAAAACCTCATCCTCTCTCTAATCCATCTGAACTACAGCTAGCTAGTAATCACGTTATGCATTTACAACAAACATGCATGCGTGATAATGATTAAGAACAATAAGTCCACTCAGTCTCTGTCATGCGAACGTACAACCTTAGCTACTAGAGTGTTTACAACGTTTTTAATGTTCCTTTCAATTTGCATTTACTAGTATTTTTTCAACGCCTTGAAAAAGCTAGACAGTTTGCTAGCGAAACTGGTAAGCAAAGAATGTTAAAATATTTTTTGTATATGGTCAGTATTAAACAATACGTTTTTTATGCTTAAGAATAAAACTGATTTTGTGTGTCGATTTATTACTATGGATGAGACTTCGATTTACCATTACACACCAGAATCCAAACAGCAGTCAAAACAGTGGACAGAAGCTGGCTGTTCAGCACCAAAGAAGATAAAATCAGTTCCATCACCAGGAAAGGTCATGGCATTGATGTTTTGGGATGCTGAAGGCATTTTGTTTATTAATTATCTTGAAAAGGGTAAAACATTAACTGGGGAGTATTATTCCGATCTTTTAACCAGACTAGACAAATTTCCTGAGAAAAGACCCGATTTGCGAAATGATGTTTCATCAGGACAATGCACCTGCCCGCAAAGGTGTTTTGGCAATGGGAAAATTAAGGGATCTGCACTATGAATTGTTGGAAAATCCACCCTATTCCCCAGATTTGGCTCACTCCCTCTGACTTCTATCTCTTCGCAAAACTTCCTCGCTGGTCAGCGTTTTTCTTCGAATCAAGAGATGATTGCAGCTGTGGAGAGGAATTTTGTAGATCTTACTGAGAACCATTACAGGGCCAGGATAATGGCAATGGAGCATCACTGAAATAAATGTATTAGTCTTAAGGGAGATTATGTTGAAAATTAAAAATAATTTTCAAATTATGAATTAGTTTTTTCATTGTTAGACCAAGAACTTTTCAGACCACCCTTGTACATCACCCAACCCACACTAGCCATCATGCTTTTTTTTGTATGAATTTTGATATTTAAATAGAATTTTTGTTTTTTACACTTTTGTCAGATTTTCTTTTTTCTGATCTGCACTGAATGAATGTGTATACATTCAGTGCAGATTAGCATATCTCCTAAGATATGCTAATATCTTATTTATGAAAATAGCCCACACAAGATGAACAGTAGTGAAGATAATGTTTGGCATCCTTGTTTTACACCTGATTCAATGGTTGGATCATGGTGTTTCACACTACAACCTAACAATATGGTATACTAAAAATACATGTCATAACTTTTACAATAGAGATAAAATACAGCAGACCATAATACAACTGTCACTATCATGTTTTGTTTTAGCTGATTTCTGTCTTTGTCCACATAAATTTATCTTATTCCTCACCATACCACCTTTGCTTATTTGTCTATTCTATATACCTTCAAAATTTGTCCATATATTGCTATATTTTTAATATGTTCTCCATTACGAATGCAGTTATTTTCCATGTTTTCTATTTTCATACTAAATTTGTTAGAATTATTCAGTTTAATTAAAGAATTCTGGACTTAAACTGGATTTATAGGTGTATAACATTATCTGTATAACTCTAATTTTGAATTCGGGTTTAGTGCCACTTTCTTTCATGACATTATCTATATAGATCATAAATAACATGCATCCTTGTCTGCCATTATTTTACAAACTATTTTCCTATAGATTCTTCAGTTTTAATGTCCCATTCACACTTACAAATGTAGCATTTGGAAAAGCTTTTCTTTTGGATCCCTTATGTGCCTTTTCCAGATCAACAAAAAATTGTTTAATGATTTCCCAACTGTGTTAAAGACAAATTCTGGTCCTAACAACTTCTAGGTGGCCCAAATTCATCTTCAGGTTATTTTCCTTTTATGTCTGACACACTACAACAAACTGTCACATCCCAACCAATTTCTTTAGGTATAATATAGTTTTAAAGGATATTCCTGTGGTCTCTATCAATTTGTTAGTTCACTATAGATTTGCACTATGGAAGGTCACTTCAGACATTCAAAATTCAGCCTTCTGAATTATGCAGTGTAGCCATTGTTCAAGATATAAAGATCTCAGTAACATCACTGGTTAAACATCTTATATTCCAACTACTTTTTCATGTTGAAGAGTTCTGATAGCTTCAGAACTGAACTGTACATGAAAATGCTTTTGTCCTGGCTATTTTCTCATTTTCTACTTGTCCCATTGAAAAATTATTTCAAACATCTGGAATATATATATCTTTATTGAAAAATTTATTATTTTTATAGTAATCTCTGTCGACGTAGTTAGCTGAGTGACAATACGCTTCGCAACCATATGCCTGGGAAAGGAACGTCCTGGGTTCGATTCCCGTCGCCGATGTGAGGAGCTTAGGATCTTTCTCACATACCAAGTTAGCCAGTCTTGGGCGTGGACTACAGGGTTTTCCTCCCGCAAACAGGCCTTGAGAACATAAAGCTCTATAGTCATAGAACATCTCCAGGAATAAGGAGTAACCAACCTATTCCGTAGGATTTTGGTTCAGAATGTCTACACAGTAAAATGTATAGGTCTACGTGTGAGAGTAAATTAGGATAGTAATCTCTCCCACTACTCCATTTTTAAGCTTTGCAATAGCCTTCAAGAATTTCCACCTTTATATTTTTCTATTATATTCTTTCTGTAAAGACTTGCTTACCCACTCACATGTAACTTAACTTTCTTCCATTTTTTGGATGTCTTAAAGAGCTATGCTGACTTACCTCGCCACAAACTTCCAGTGTAATTTTTTTTTTTTTTGGCATGACTATTCCTAACTTCATTCTTTCTTAGCTAAGTATATCTAGGATGTACTGCCAGCAAAGAATAATTTTTAAAATCATCTTCACAAAAAAATATAGCAGGAGCTCTGAGCAAAGGGGGGGGGGATCTTATTCAACTAAACAGATATTAACATGTGGCCTCCATGGGGTCAAACTCATTGTGGGAGGTACATAGAATGCTCATCCAACCGTACTTTAAACTGATTCAATGTGTCTACATTCGCAACACACACAATGCATTCACTCGCCAACCACAGCCTTTTATTCTACTTCCCCTTTTCCATGTCAACCTGATAACAATTCTGGACTATCTTATGTCTCAATCACATTCCCTCCCCCCTCTTACTCCCATTCACGAGTCTTTGCAACTTACATTCTCTCAATCTGTCCTTGTACTTCACATTCCAAAGACCACCTTTGTGAATCTTCTCTGGACCCTTTCCAACATATACTTGTCACCATGAAAATCTGGCAACCAAATTGTGCTTTCTGCACAGTAATCCATATAAGGCCTTATAGAATGGCATCAAATCCACCATCACTCTTTTCCCACCAAAGTGTATGCTTCACATCCTGTCATTGGTTACCAAATCCCAAAACCTTACATTGTGCAACATTGAACTGACAGTTCCACTCACCTATTCATTCATGCAGTCTGTTCAACTCCTCTTGTAAGGCCATAATATCTGCTTTACTATGCATTGCTCTTCCCAGTTTTGCATCATCTGTAAACAGCTGCATATTACTAATCAAACCCATCCCAGTATCATTATTATTACATCACACCTTCAGGGAGTCCAAAGACTCATCGAGGGAGGGCATCTACTCTACAACTCTTCGTCTCACTACTCCACCAACCTTCATCCAACGCCAACTACCACCACCACTAGTACTTTCACGCCCAAGGTGGGATTCGAACCCGCAGCCTTTTGGCTGGAGAGCGGATACGCTAACCACTCGGCCAACCAGGCCGGCAATCATTAAGATACCATTTTACCACTTTCATCCATTAACATCATCTTACCATGATTATTCTTCCTTCTACTTACCAGATATCTAAAAAAAAAATTAGTTTTTCTTCACCTGATTTGTTAATTTCTGCTCATACTGCACTTTTGTTTTCCTTTCTGCAATAGAGCATTTTATAGAGATGTGCAGTGAGTTTGGTGGAAGAATGGGTTTGTATAAGAGGGGATGGTCTACACCTGAATGCATTTGGTATCAGGATTCTTGAAAAATTATTAAATGGTGTGAGACTTAACACAGAATCAGGGAAACTAAATTATGACAGGAGGAATGGTGAGAATCTGTGTGTAAGAGACTATGGTATATAACTGTTTCAATGATTGGAATGGGCATTATCATGGAAATGATTGAGAAGAGAATGATTGTGTTTGGACCTATGAAGCATGTTTATTACCATTATTGAATAAGAATTTGGCAATAGGTAGGATGGGATATTTTTATTCAGTTGTACATTAATGATATTGGGAAGGATTTGACAAATGACACACAGCTATTTGTTGATGATGATGCAAAGAAGTCTGGATAAGTAAGACACTAGATAACAGATCTGCAAGTTTTCTGTGTCGTTGGACTACAGACAAGAGTATACAAAAAAGCATGCAAGTAGCTTATGCTAGGAATATCAGAAACAAAGTTTGTTACCCTAATAAATACATTGAGACCCCAGATTGTAGACATTAATGAGACCTGGCTATCAGAAGCAGACAGACTAACTGGTACAGTATTTTTTTTAGGATAGACAGGAGAGGAGGGGAAATTCCTACTAATGATATTGGATGATTTGAACCCATTTAGTGTTGAGACCTCTGACTAATACTAATAAGTTTTTCATATGGCAGTGAGTTTGAAGCTATCTGATGTGAGGTGGAGTCTAACAAGCTTAAATACATAGCGGGGGTGCTGTTACAGATCTATTGGATCAGCTGCTAGTGATGAAGAAATGCATCACTAAATAAAGACACTAGGCACAAAAAGAATCATAATGGAGATATTAATTATCCAAATATTGAGTGGGTAGCAGTAAAATCTCATGAAAAGAAAAACAATTTGTGCTGTTGTGGGACAGAAAGAACTCAAGGTCAAAGAGTATTAAATTTGATTATAGTGTCAGAGGGTGTTTCAGTTAGACTTAACTATTCCTCTGGTTGGTGACAGTGATCATGCAGTACACATTTGGGAAGTGGTTTATGAATGTTACATGCTGAACTACAAAATAGGAAATTATGACCAACCAAGGAGTGCTAGATTCTGCAGATGGATACGAAGGACATTTAACCATGCTTGGAAAGCATTTAAAAAAATATCTAAATGGTGTGATATCGGAATGGGACCCTAGAGTCGAAGAACAAATAGGCTAGAAATGAAATGGATGCATAATCTTATTAAGCAAGAGATACCATGTGCACAAGGATGTCAGTTATAAAAATTATAAGGAGCAGGAGAGTCAACTGTTGTATGGAGAGCTAAGTCTCGGTATGAAAAGAAACTGGTTGTGAAAACCCAAAAGAATTGCATATTATGCTGCAAGTAAAAAAAAAAAAAAAAAAAAAAAAACCCTGAATGCAGATGGTGTGAGGATGAGAAATGCAGAAAAGATTGTTCAACTAAGGACTGCCCATTTTGCTAAAAGCTAACATGGCATATGCAATATTATGCTCACTGCTACCTCTTCACTCAATGATCTCTGGGGTATGAAGAGGAGGTATTACAGCTGTCGCACAAACTGAATAAGAATTCAGCAATAGGCATGATGGGATATTGTTATTCAGTTGTACATTAATGATATTGGGAAGGATTTGACAAGTGACATACAGCTATTTGTTGATGATAATGCAAAGATAGCCAAGGTAATCAGGAATGCAGTATTTGCAGAATGATTTGAATAGGCTGGAGTGTCAGTTCAATGTTAGCAAATGTAAAGTTTTTGGTGGATTCATGCTAAATGAAAATCAGGCTAGAGATCTTGGAGTTTTAGTAGATAGGAAGTTCAAGGGTCATATAGCAAAGATTACAAATACAATTCAAAAGATAATTACAATGTTGAAACAAATTTTTGACATGTAATAAAGGAGGCTTTGACAAGAACTCTATTGTGCACGTCTGGTCTCCATGGTGAGTCTGATACAGTAGAGAGAGATTGCAAAGGAGAACATTAAAAATTATATCAGGATTGTTGAATACTGATTATGAAGAGATTGATAATTTGTAGAGTGTGGACATTTGCAAACAGGGTACAGGATTGGATTGCCAATGGATGTGTGTAGTATGTGGCCTCTCTCCATGAGTCACTCCTTGGAGATCTCCAATAATAATAGTGCCACTTCCAAAAACAGTATTAACATATATATGTTCAAATTTTAGCTATAATAAAGCCGTAAATTTACATGGGCTTTAAATTTTTGCAGGGTCACTCTTCTCTGCATCTTCCCCATTTATTTATTTGACATAGAAAGCAAGATATTCACCACTCAAATGATTAAACAGCAATAAATATTTATTACACTTCCTTTCAGTATTTTGTGATGTCAGATGAAACACTATTGCAGGCCAGGAACTTGTCGATAAAAATAATTACCATAATTATTTTTATCGACAGTTTCGTAAGTTGAACTGAGAGCTTACGAGAATGCAATCCTAGGTATCCCAGAGTTGCCTTAGCTACTTAAGTCAAGCAGTGTAAACAAAGGCAACTCGGGGATACCTAGGATTGCATTCTAGTAAGCTCTCAGGTCAGCTTACGAAACTTTTGTAGTTTTTACAAATATTCGGCTTTGAAATAATGTTGGATCTAATATCCACTTTGCCTATGTAGTTATACATTGCTGAAATGAAGCCCTATGGCTTCATTTCAGTGCTTGTGTTCAAATAACCCTTATTTTACTTAATAATGGCCCCCTGGCACAAGATTAGTGATGCTGGCAATTTGGATATGCCAAAGAGAAGCTATAAAGTGCTTCCTTTAAGTGAAAAAAGGTAAAAGTTCTCAATTTCATAAAATAAATTTAAATATATAAATAATAATAAAAAAAACATATGCTGAGGTTATTAAACACGCTACCGCCCAGGACGTATATATATGCGTCCAAGTTATAATGGATGCGAAGTGCATATTAAAATTGTAATACCATTGATATTACATTGAAATATGATGGATATGAAGCATATGCGTATTTGATCCATAATGGCTGGTAAGGTGGTTAAGATTCCAATCATATTCAGATAACTTTTTTTTACAGTATGTTGTTATGATTGTTCTATTTTATTATTAGTTATTGTTAATCTCTTACACATTATGAAGGAAAGTGGTATTAAACCTGATATCAAAATTGGAGATGTTAATGTCAGCTCTTTGCTTTATGCGGATGATGTTATACTTCTAAATAAATCCACTACAAGTCTGCAAGATTCTCTGACTAAATTGAATAGCTGTTGTAATAGATATGGTATGAAGGTCAGCAGTAAAAAGACAAAGACAGTGAAAATAGGCAGAATCATTGAAAATGTCAACTGTGTTGTGAATGGAGAACCTGTGGAACAAGTAAAACATTTTAGCTACTTAGGTACGATTTTTACTGAAGATGGTAAATTAAATATAGAAATAGACAACAGAATCAGCAAAGCTGGTATGGTGGGAAGTCAATTGAATAAATTCATATGGAATAAGAGAGAAATTAGTCGGAACACTAAATTAGCTGTATACAAGATAGTGTTCAAACCAGTTTTAACTTATGGATCTGAGAGCTGGGTCAGAAGTAAAACACTTGACCAAAGACTAGAGACCGCAGATATGAGTCCTGAGAAAGATTAGAGGCGTGAACAGATGGCATCAACGGCAATATCATATTAAAAATGAGGATATTAGGAAAGAACTTGACATTGTCAGCATCCAGGAATGCGTTAGCAGAGCTAATCTCAGGTGGTATGGTCACTTAAATAGAATGGGAGAGGAAAGATTAGCAAAACAAGTGTTCTCTGCCAGGTTGGCAGGAAAACGACCCAGAGGAAGACCAAGATATAGGTGGACTGATACGGTACAAAGTGCCTTAGACGATAGAAATATAAGATCTGATAATGTTGGAGTCTTGACAAGCAACAGACTGATTTGGAGGAAAATTGTAGATAGGAAGTTAGTAATGATGTAAGTTTTTCATGTAGTACTGTCATATCCTGTACACCCCTTGAGGGTACATTGCAGGAATTTGATGATGTTAATCTCTTACTGTGTCCAATTTATAAATTAAGCTTTATAAGTATAGGAAAAAACAGTGTATGTATATATAGGTTTCAGTACTATCTGCAGTTTCAAGTATCTGTAGGGTGTCTTGGAACGTATCCCCCCCCCCCACAGATGAGGAGGGACTACAGTAATTTACATACAAAGAGCAGAAGATTTCTTAAAAACTCTGAATTCACTATACAAGACAAGTTGAATGGCTTCCATCCTGAAATAATATTTTTGCCTTCATCTTAATTCCATATCCAAATTGGATGTAGATTAAGCTTCTAGAACAAATTTCTTTTGTATTTTTTTTTTTAAAGTACAATCTGCATATTATCAAATTCTAACTAGTGCATTTTTTTCCTTCTTAACCCCCCCCTCCACATTCATGGTGTAATTCAGATATTTTACTTAACGTAGTAAATAAATTCAAATCACGTGTGAAATACACTACTAAATTTATTCTAACACTCCATAAACTATGCCTGTTAATAAAGAAAGTGTAGCAATAGATTCAACATAAGACTGCAATTTAAAAACTTCTATTTTGTATAATTCCAGACTTCAATATTAACACCACAGTATATTTATATACAATTCATTTATACACTTATAGATTAGTATCAAAATATATAACCTTGCAAACAAAATATACATGGCCAAATGGCATGAAGTATTTTACTTACATGAGTACCATTTATATACTAATAATTTTACAGCTTTAGATGATTATTATAGCACTTATTCTATAAACAGTTGAAACCTGTGTATACACACACACATATCTGGTCCTTCACAAATTTAAAATCAGATGTACTAATTTTTTTGGTTCTTAACAATCAAAAAGGCATAAGTTAATTTTGATGATTAAAGATTTAAAAACTTATCACAATATCTTACAGATCCATAATCAACTTTCAGGAGTACTGAAGAACATAAATGTCAAAACACTTAGTATGAAATACTGCCAAAATATATATTTTTTAAAGAGTTTATCTGGATTTCTTATTAGGCTACGCTGGCAGTTCAAATATATGGATAAGTAGGATGTAGACAGCAAATATAAGCATTAAATCAAATATAAAGATGGACTTCTTACTGAAAAACAACTTTTGGCACAAAACTACATATGCATAAAAAGGTGCATCATGTCTATCATTCTTCACTGCTCGAACATCTAAGCCTCATAGAGAATGAAATATAATTTTACTGAACTGGATGAAAATAACAAAACGATAGCATATTTCAAGAATATCATGCACATGAAAAATTTTTTCGTCACAGTGTTGATTCTAAAATGGAGTTATTTGCATGTAGTGGGAAATGGGAATCCTATAATCCTGAAACCTATTTTGAATGAGTGAGATAGCTCAAAGGGGTTCTATTATTTTTTTAAGAACCAAATGGCATTAATTTAATATACATTTTAAACCAACTTGTAATATATATAGACAGGGTTAAGAACATACATACACACTAAATATAACAGGTATTTAAATAAATTATAATACCGAATTAACTCATGTAAAATATTATTTATTAGTATAATTTTCGCCTGAGTATTACAGGCATCTTCAGTACAAGGTTGAACAATAACTGACAATTCCAAAAGGCACCACCTAAGTAGCTAATGCAAGATAACTATAAAAGGTCATTAAATTTTAACTTATTAAAAAAAAAAATAAATAAAAACTTACATAAAATAAAAAATATATATAATTAAACATACAAACTTATTGTTTTAATACTGACCATATTGTAATGCGTACAAACATCTTACATTCTTTGCCTACCAGTTTCGCTAGCAAACTGTCTAGCTTTTTCAAGGCGTTGACGGGAAAGCATAAAAAAACTAGTAAATGCAAATTGAAAGCAACATATAAAAACGTTGTAAACAATCTAGTAGCTAAAGTTACATGTTCTCTGTCACGCGAACGTGTAACCTTAGCTACTAGATTGTTTACGTTTTTATGTTGCTTTCAATTTGCATTTACTAGTTTTTTTTTATGCTTTTCCATCAACACCTTGAAAAAGCTTGACAGTTTGCTAGCGAAACTGGTAGGCAAAGAATGTAAGATGTTTGTACGCATTACAATATGGTCAGTATTAAAACAATAAGTTTGTATGTTTAAAAAAAAAAATATATATATATATATACACACATTTAAAAAAGTTAGGAAAGATTAGCTGATTTAAAAAGCTATTTCCCACAAAGGGGATAGACACAGACCATCGGATCTGTTTAAGTTAGGTGAGTGAAGTAAAGTTTCACGTTTCTTTACAAAGTGTCTATCCCCTTTGTGGAAGACGGTACTTTTTAAATCAGCTAATCTTTCCTAACTTTTTTTAATTGTGTGTGTATATATATATTTTTTTAATTATTTTATGTAAGTTAATTTTTTAAATAAGTTAGGAAAATTTAACCTTGTATTGAAGATGCCCTGATACTCAGGCAAAAATTATACTAATAAATAATATTTTATGTGAGTTAATCTGGTATTATAATATATTTAAATATGCCTACTCATGGTATTTCCTTATTGAAACATATTTTGTACTGAAAATAACAATACATCAGCTTAGTTAAAAGAAGCATTTGCTACATCATACATTTGAATAATAATGGATTGAGAGTCTTCATGTTAAGAATAGATATGCCAGTTATTTTCTAATTTAAATTTAAGGAAATAGAAAGGTTCAGAGCTCACCAAGTTCAGTAGCTTTAAACGCAATTTTTCTTCAAAGAATGAGTGCTGAAGCCTATTTCACATTCTAATTTAAATCAGAATGATCATCTATTCTTAAACTTGAGGATATTTCTTATCCATAGTCAATTGTAATTATCTCCTTCACCCCTTTTATTACTCAATGTATGTTGCACTCTGGTGCATAGTACTTGCTTTTATATGGTAACAGTCACACAAGGCTATGTCTCATGCTTGCTATATCTAGGGCCTGGCTTGGCTGTATATTATGTCCTTTCTACATCAAGTGGGTGCATTTTTACAAATTGACCAATATACTTTTCACGTAAAGCAAATATTTATGAAGTGTCTTAATATAGAAATCTTAGAAGTAATGTTATCTTATTTCAAGTCAAACCCCATTTACTTTTCAAAATATTGTGTTGGTTTCTTCAGCTTGTGCTGTATATATTAATACCTAGCATATTTCAAATTTTATGATTTTATATTATCCACTAAATCAGTAAACCGGATAATTTGAAAATTATCCGGTTTACTGATCAATTTTCTTAGAATAAATTTTCCTTACATTTTGAATGAGGTGGTTACAATGTACTTATTGTTACACTGATGTACTGTTAACTTCAGTATAAAATACCTGTTGCTAATTTTCAGTGAATCCTTTCATATTTACCATATATTAGTGCAAAATAGTTTAAACTGAAATGTACAGAGTACCTGTTCAAGAAATTGCATGCTATCCTGCAAATGCAATGTAATTTATTGAATGCTGACATCTCTGTCCTTGAACATATATAACCAAATCAGTTCTGAAAGATGATTATTTAAAATGCCCCAAAACTTCTTTACACCTTATGTATATATATATATATATATTGCACCATTGGAAACTTTTTATTTTTAAAAAAATAAAAAAAAAAATACACTGATTTATTATACCTAAGAGGCTGCATTTCACAATCATTAATACACATATCATTTGGAGGTAATGAGATTCTAATTTAGATGACATATATGGCACTAATGCATACATTCAGGGATGGTCTTAAAGATTTTGACACTGACCTAATTTTTTTCCAGCCCTTTTATGTGCTCAGGCCAGCCCTGAATAGATTACATTACTGAACACAAAATTCACATGAGATTTCCATTGTATATAAGTAATTTGTAAAATTCAGTCTATAAAAAATTCATAAGGTGGAGGGGTGGGGAGTTAGAGAGAGAGAACAAAGTGTATTATGTTTTATAATGGCAAATCAGCCTGTATTACCAATTTATATTAATGCAATAACTGTCAGTTCTCGTTACTTTTTGCTTGTTAATGATTCACTGACAATGTGACCCTAAGTGATCTTCACTAGCTGATATGTAATTGTGACAATTTTTGAATAAGGTGTGCAAAGCACATATTTCAAAATTTAATGAAAACTGCTTTTCTTGGAGAAGATTACTTTTAAGATACTGCAACATAAAATTTACATTGCCATTTATGAAGTTTATTGTGATACCAAGGTAAATCAGAAAATTTAAGATTTACTTTCCTAACATGAATGTATTTTCTAAAAGTATTTTCTCCTTCTCCCTCACCATTCTTTCTTTCCCAATTAATTCATGTGGTATCATGAGGTAGTATGCATGATAAAAAAAAAAAAAAAAGATTGTTACTTAATGAAGCACAGACAAATGACTATTCTCTCTCTGCTCATATTACATTTCATAGACTAATATATATAAAAACTGTAGCTTAACAGTATTCATATACTATTAAAAATAAATAATGAGTAACATCTGTTCGATGTCAAGTTACATGTAGATTGCTAGTGAGATTCATTTATTGAGAATTCTTGAAATAAAACTGATTGTTGTGACCACGAATTTCTTGATGAAACACTTCTGTTCTAGAATAATTAAAAAACGTTTGCACCACAATGCAGAAATTTTACATGATTAGGTTTAGAAAAAATACAGTATAGTATTTGCTCACAATATAACCACCTAGGCAGAAGAAAGGAGGAATAAAAACAAGAAACTTTCGGCTACAGCATCCTATATTCGAAAACTTTCATGTTTTCCATCTATGTGTCGAAGTCTTAAATACACATCTGTACCTACTCCTTGCATGGTTTCTATGGTAAGGCTTCCACCAAGATATTCAGCATAAGCACGAGCAGTAGGAAGCCCAAATCCAAACCTACAGATAAATAATGAAAAACAAAATCGTTATAGTTCCATTTATATAAGATTTAAATAAAATGAAGTATGTTAAATTCAAGGATTAACAGAATTCCAACTTGCGTTTTTATTGTAAACACTGATTATAATGCTTAGACTAAAAGTCTCCACAGCTCATTTTGGTACTGACAATGTGAAATGAAATGGGTTCAAATTCCATCTGGGAAGATATGTGCACCATGAGCAGTTCTTTCTCTTCCCAGAAACTGAGATTTTTACCCAGCAAAATGGATAAACTGACCAGAGAATATATGCAGCTGACAGATATACAGCATGGCGCAAAAAAAAAAAGTACTGAACTTTGACAGTCCCTTCAGTCATGCGCTCTACATGCGAGTCTACGGCATTACATTAGCTATAGCAATGATGTTGATGTTAGAAGAAAAGATGTTTATTGTTGAGTATTATTTTCATTCATAATGGAGGTGGTAGAGCAAAGGGTCCAAGTCTACGATATGTTTGTGAGCAGTCTGTCATTTCCGTAAGCGTGAAGTAAGCAATAGTGTCATCATTGCCTTAACCAAGAGCTTCCAATGTACTGGGAGTGTTCTGCCACAATGCAAAGGGCAGTTGCAGAGACCACGAACTGTTTACACAAATGAGAATCATGGGTGCCTTTTCATACATTATGCAGGTGGATCAGTGTTTAACAGCAATGGATTATGCTGCACAGCAGGAATACTGTGCATATGTATTTATGAAGATATGTCCTTCCTCCATAGTGTCTGGTTCTTGGATGAAGCACATTTCCATCTAAGCAGTCACATAAACAGACAAACCTACAGGTTTCTTAGTTTTTTGAAACCTGAAGTTGTCTAAGAGAAACCTCGTCACAGCAATGCGTAGCAAACACTACATTGAGAATATGTAGGTTCAATTCACCCAGGTGGTGCAAAAAACATTCCATTTTGTGCACAGGTATTCTAACAGGTCAGAGGAATCTGTCACACATCACATGAAATATTTATCAGAACACTTTCCCAGGGTTACAGATTTCCCATACCCTTTACATTCTCCTGATCTCACATGATTCAGATATGTTGAAGAAATGAGTATTCCACCACGACCCATCATCAAACTTTGATGAACTAAGGTATGAAATTACATAATATGTCCTAACCCTTAACCACCATACCCATGTCAAGACTGGTTATGGTGTTTAAAGGACTATTCAAGAAGGTGGCAAAATATTCTGGAGGTTGTTGAGGAAGCTTAGGAATGGAGAAAAGAGTGCTATAAAAGGAGTTAGAGATGATAAAGGTGACATGAAAACGGGAGAAAAAGATATCCTTGAAGTATGGAGTAATTACTTTGAAAAGCTGCTAAATGAAACAAGCAGCGATGACAGCACAGTGGTAAAAAAACACTGACCAGGCATGCAGTCAGGAATACATATCCATACTTGAAGTAGAAAAAGCCATCAAAGGCTTGGAATGTGGAAAGGCAGGAGTAGATGATATTCGACCAGAAATGAAGTATGGTGGTATAAGAGTCTTACAGTGGCTGCACTGCATAGGTCAGAAAGCCTGGACAGAGGGACGAATTCCCGATGATTGGAGTAGAGCTCTCATAATACCCATATATAAAAAGGGAAATAAAACTGAATGTGAGAATTACAGAGGTATTTCCCTACTGAGTGTGGCAAGATCTATGCAAGTATACTTGAGAAATGGTTGAGAAGAATTGTGGAAGAAAAGCTTGGTGAAAAACAAGCTGGATTCAGGCCAAATAGAGGCTGTCAGGATCAGATCTTCACTTTACGACAAATAGTCGAGAAAGCATGGGAATATAACAAAGATCTGTATTTAAGTTTTATCGATTTGGAAAAGGCATATGACAAGGTGCCAAGAGAGAAGCTATTCAATACGCTGCAGTTATATGGTGTCAATGGGGCATTATATCAAGCAATACTTAGTCTTTGAGTTGTAAGTCAGCAGTTAGAATTGAAGGAAGTAGAGGAAGATGGTTTAATGTTAAATCTGGTGTGAGACAAGGATGTACATTATCCCCTCTGTTATTCATTATCTATATGGATCACATTATGAAGGAAAGTGGTATTAAACATGATATCAAAATTGGAGATGTTAATGTCAGCTCTTTGCTTTATGCGGATGATGTTATACTTCTAAATAAATCTGCTACAAGTCTGCAAGATTCTCTGACTAAATTGAATAGCTGTTGTAATAGATATGGTATGAAGGTCAGCAATAAAAAGACAATGAAAATAGGCAGAATCATTGAAAATGTCAACTGTGTTGTGAATGGAGAACCTGTGGAACAAGTAAAACATTTCAGCTACTTAGGCACGATTTTTAGTCAATATGGTAAATTAAATATAGAAATAGACAACAGAATCAGCAAAGCTGGTATGGTGGGAAGTCAATTGAATAAATTCATATGGAATAAGAGAGAAATTAGTCAGAATTAGCTTGGTCTTCCTCTGGGTCGTTTTGCAGCAAAACGACCCAGAGGAAGACCAAGATATAGGTGGATTGATACGGCACAAAGTGCCTTAGACGATAGAAATATAAGATCTGATAATGTTGGAGTCTTGACAAGCAACAGACTGATTTGGAGGAAAATTGTAGATAGGAAGTTAGTAATGATGTAATTTTTTCTATGTAGTACTATCATATCCTGTACACCCCTTGAGGGTACATGGCAGAAATTTGATGATGATGGATTTTGCATAATTTTCTAAAAATCTAACATAATATATCATGACTAAGCAGTAGCACACTCAGGATTTAATCTTGGGGGGGGGGGGGGGGAGTTGAGTAGACGATACACACTATGCATCGTAATGCAACCTATGAATGAGCATCTGTAATGATCGCTAATTCATATAGAGTGTCATAAATTTTCTAGTGTTTTTTCCCTTTTTCTTTGGGGGGCATCTCCCTGTGACTAAGTCTTATCAACAATTCTTTTCTAAATTAATGTATTAATTGTTTGGCCTTTGACTTACTTTAAAAATGTAGTCCTTGGGAAGTTCATTCATGGAAACAGCTGATCCTACTGAGGTAGGTATAGAAGATATAGTAGAGGAAGTGGTTAGCATATCTGGTCTCAGCCAAAAGGCTGCGGGTTCGAATCCTGCTGTAGGCATGGATGTTTGTGATTTGTCTGTGAAAATATTATAGTGGTGGTGGTGGGCAGTAGATGATGAGATTGAGTGGTGGAGACTGAGAGTTGTAGAGTAGATGCCCTTCCTCAATGTGTCAAACAGGTTTACAACAAAATATTATTACACTCCAGTAAAATTAATATTTCTAGTTTTGTTCGCTATCTTTCTTCAAAACTGGTCTTATTTGGTTTCTTCCCTTTTAATTCTCTTAAGCACAAACTACTTCATTCATCTATATCTTGGTCTTCTGCATCTTTCTTGCTTTTCCTTGCTATTTTTTTTTGTTGATTCAAATGCTTGATTGGCTAATCTTTCAATCTCCCATTCTGTTTATTTGATCTACTCTAAAGTGAAGTTGTTTTAGTCTTAGCTTACCTGTCCTGACATTGTTTTCTGATATTTTTGTTACTAACATAGTTGACTCACAATAGCAAACATCTGTAGTGACCACACAAATATACCCAGACCTCGTTATGCGGCCGAGATACGTTCATGAAAAGTCGGCTGCAAAGCGAAATGCTGTATAATGAATCATTTATTTCCATATAAAGCCGTATAAATTCGGTAAGATCCGTTCCAATTTTATAAAAAATAGAAAATCATTGGGTTTCTGGTTGAAAATGCTTTTTTTTTTAATTTAAAATATTGTTTACATTAGTTATTAATAAAAACAAAAATATAACTTATATAATACGTACTAATAAAATAAAACGAAATAAAACACAAATAACAAATGAACGTGTTTTTTTTTTTAATTTTCGAATCAGTCTGATGATGAATTGCACGACATCACTTCGTTAATGTCACCATCTGTTGTTGTCTGAGGACCCGGTTTAAAAAATTTGTCCAACGTTTGTTGTATTGCATCTCTTTTCTTTTCGCAATTCTTTGTAGCAGTTAATAACTGTGTTAATGCCGCAAGAAACTTTGGCGCTGCGTTCTTCATTAGGATCGTTTTGAAGTAGGATGTTTATTCTTTGTTTGAAATGAGTAAGCACATTTGATAAATCCTTTGAGGTTAATTGTTGGCAAACAACTGGCTCGTGTTGTTCCTCATCAAATGTACGAATTATGTGCTGCGCGACTACAAGACGACGCAAGTAGCGTTCCTGCGCAGAGCAGTGCGGCTGGCCTAGAACACATGACAAAAGACATACACAGGGGATTTCCTGACTTTTTGGCCGTATATTGAAAAATTATAAGCCGTAAATCGAAACTTAGCCATAATTACACAAGGCCGTTATAGCAAAAAGCCGTATAGAGAGGTATGAGTGTACTTTGTTATAATGAGCTTTTAGAAAAGTATTGCTGCTCTTCTAAGCAGGACACCCAGGCCAGTACCCAGGTTGTTTGCAGACAATTTGGTACCTGCATGACACACCTGAATGGTGCACCATAGGAAGCAGTAGTTGAATAGTCTCAATGGCTGCTTGAACTTTCCGTACTAGTAGTCTCATAGCCAGAGCAATCACACTGTAATCGTATGAAAGCAACTCCAGCTAGTGCTGAAAAGCAGCACTAGCTGGAGTTGCTAGTGCTGAACGATATTGTTGCAGAGACTAGACAGGAGAGGTGTTCAGTCATAGTCCCACATTAAGAATGTAAAGACATTCAAATTATCAATGCATTTGTGGTACATGAACCTACAGATTCAGTTCATGCTTTTACCACAGTAAAACTATTAGCCATACTTGCCACTACTTATCTTTCATAACAACAAAAACCTTACTGCTCAGATTATTGCCAGATTGACCTCACTAACAGACAGTCAGGGCCAGTCAAAAACGTTGCACCTTTATCTGATTGTGCATGTGAGCTCGATCCAATCTATCCTAACTTTAGCTAGCTTACATAACAACTTATCTTAGTACTAGTCCTTAAGCCTATTAGAATCTATAATCAGACTTAGCATTACAGTTTTGGGTGGAGACAAATCACCCAGTTACAGTTGCTGAATCTATTATAATAGAATATATAGTACACCTAAACCTCTTTTTATGCGAATTTTTTTTACGCGAATTGGGATATCAAAAATATTTTTTTTTTAACCAACCTAAAGTCTAAGTTAGGAAAAAATCTGTAATTAAAGAAAATTCTGGGAATTTTGTAGAATTGCATTCTCGTTTCAATTAAGAAAATTCTAAATTCTAGAAAATTCTGAGAATTTTTTAGAATTCTCAGAATTCTACAAATTCTCGTTTCAATTAAGAAAATTCTAAATTCTTACGAATTTCATTTATTGGGAATTCCCCGAATTACAATACATAACTGACTGCGCATAAAAAAGCAGTTCTTGGCAGTTTGAATTTGGTGTTTGAGTAGACAACACAGTTACTGCATTTTTTGTATTTGCATTTTTTAAGTGAAATCAAAATAAAAATCACGTTATAAAATTAAGAAATAATAAAAGCTATATGTAATTTTCAAACTTTCATTTCATTAACCGAAGATTTTAATCCAGCTCTCACATGATGTTGCCGGGGGGGGGAGCCGTTTCCTTGGATATAAAAATTCAAATTTCAGATTGTCTTCAAACTGGGGAAGGTGCGACAACTGTGGATAAGCATTTTCTAGTCCGCAAATCAACTGTCAGATCTACTATAATGAAAAATGAAGAGACTATTAGAAAAGCAGTATGTTCTGGCACAAAATTGAGTGCGAAATTATCAACAAGAGATGTTCTAGAAAAGGCCGAAAAAGCTTTAGTGATGTGGACTGAATATAATGCACAAAAAAGAATGCCAGTTGACGGAAATTCCATCAAGCAATCAGCATTGAGATTTTATGAACAGATTAAAAACTGCAGCCAGATACTTCATCTCAATCAAGGAAAAAATATGAATTTCATGCAAGCAATGGTTGGCTGGCTAAGTTTATTAAAAGACATGCTCTTCATAATATAAAAATTAAAGGTGAAACGGCTTTTGCTGATGAAACAGCTGCTAAAGCATTTCCACAAAAACTTGCTAAAACAATTAAAGATGGAGGTTACACTCGTGAACAAGTTCGGAATATGGATGAAACCAGCCTTTTCTAAAAAAAATGCCAAACAGAACTTACTTATCAAAAATGCAAATAACTGTTGGTGGGTTCAAAACAGCAAAGGATCGCATAACACTCCTATTTTGTTTGAACGCTTTAGGAGATCGGATGTTAAAACCACTGCTCATAAATCGATCATTAAGACCACGGCCAATCAAAGACGTAGATTTTCAAAATTGCCAGCTCATTGGATGGCCAACAAAAAAACTTGGGTGACCATTGATATTTTCACTGAGTGGTTCCACAAACATTTTGTGCCAGAAGTTAGATGCTATTTGAATGACAAGGGTCTCCAATTTAAAGTGCTTTTGATTCTTGATAATGCACCTAGTCATCCTGCCATATAACACCCAAATGTGCAATTTTTTTTTTCTGCCACCCAATACCACATCATTGCTACAACCTCTAGATCAGGGTATAATTGCAACTTTTAAAATATATTATGTCAGACGAACATTTCAGTACGTTTTGAACAAGTTAAATGATGATGAAGCATTGTCAGTTATGGATGTGTGGAAAAAATTTTCAGTTATGGATTGTATTGACCAGGTTCGGTTATCGTTATCTGAATCGAGACCAGAAACTATGAATGCATGCTGGAAAGCTATTTGGCCCACACGTGTTCAAGGGAATGCTCCTGTTCCCTTCAATCATACTGCAGAATTCCCCAATACAATAAGTTTGGCATGTGAAATTGGCAGAGAAGGATTCAATGATCTTAAGTCAGCAGATATCGAAGAATTGTTAATTGATAACCTCTTAGCGAAAACAAAATAGTGGAGATTGTTTCTGAGACTCCTGAAAGCGAAGAAGTTAATGACAATGATCAAGATAATTCTACTTTTACTGCTGATATAATTAAAGAAGGTCTTAAACTGGCCAGTAATTTAGGCAATTATTTTGCCCGACATGATCCAAATGAAGAATGTGCTGGGAAGTTTTCACGTGAGCTTAAGTTGTTAATGTCTTCATACAGAGAATTATATTGTGACTTATCTAAAGCATCAACACAGCGATTAATAACTGAGTTCACGCCTAAAACTACTGAAACAACCAGTGGTACTTTTGTTCAAGACATGACAAGAAGAATTCCACAAGTTGAGGTGAAAGTCAATGATAGTTCTAGTGATATTAGAGTCTCATGAAAACAAAAGCTTTTGCGTTTATTGTCAGAAACCGATAGCGAATAACAATTTTTTTATAGAATCCTTAGCAAACAATTGAAATGAATGTTTTTTTTTTTTAAGTTATTAAAATTCACTATACGTATGTGTGTTCTCCATGAAATGTAAATAAAAATCTTATGATCCTAACGAATTTAATGTTTGTTTTTTTTTCATTATTTTGCTTATATTTCAGGTTTGGAACCAATCTTCACTTTTTCTATGGAGTCAGTAGTTCTTTTTATGCGAATTCTATTTACGTGTAATTTTTAGGAACGTATTTATCGTGTAAAAAAGAGGTTTGGGTGTACAAGGAGACTAATTCTGCCATTGAAGACATCTATAAATCCCTTTCCCACGATTTTCCTTAGAGCTCTCGCATCTATGGTTTCCAACTGTTGATTCCTTTTAAACCTAACTCTCATATCCAAATCAAGCAGTTTGACATTTTGTATAGTTTAAAATAATGTTTGAAATGATTTCTCTCTTTCTATATTTAATTTGGCATCTCTGCTACAACTGTCAGGTCTAATATGTTCCTTAAGGAAATATCATCATCACAAACCATGGGCACACTGCCTGTTGGTGTCTGATGCCTCCTACAGATGTGTCCAAATAATTGCAGCTTCTGTTTTATAATCTTCTGCATTAGATTCTCTTTTGGTTGTATCTTCCAATAGAGTTCTTCATTTGTCATTTTCTGTACCCATCCTATTCTTAGAATCTTCCTGTAGCAAATTCTTTCAAACGCCAAAATTCTTTTTCTCATCATCTCATCTTCCTTTTCCCTCTTTTACCTTGCGGTGTCGAAGGTTTATTAATCATCGGACCTCAAGCCATTTACAGGATAAGGTGGTCAGCCTTAGGCCCTGGTGTATCCTATGCCTGTAGTATTGAGTTCTCAAGGCTGGTTTGCCAGCTTTGCAGGATGAAAAACCCCAGGATAAACTGGGGAAAAAACCCTACTGTCCATGCCCAAGACTGCTAACTTGGCTATATCCTTCAGCTCCTCACATCACCGATGGGAATCGAACCCAGGATACTCCTTCCCCAGGTATATGGTTGCAAAGCGCACAGCCGCTAGGCTAACTGCGCGGACTGAATTCTTTTTCTTCATTCCTTATTTATTACCCGTGTTTCAGATCCATACAGTACACCGCTAAAGATGCATGTTTCCAGTACTTTTAGTTTTGTTTGCAGGCTGATCACTTTACTTTTCCAGATGTTATCCATGGCCTTCAGATTTGTTCTTCCCTTTGCAATCCTGATTTTTATTTCTTTTTTACAGTCCAAGTCATACGTCATTTTACTTCCCAAATATGTATAAAATAATGGAGACAATGCATAGACCAGGCTTAAACTTTATTTAACATCAAAACATCCCTATATCTTTCAGTTCTAAACATCCATGTATTAGGTTCTATTTACAACGTGCAGATTAGTTACTCAAGTTTGGAGGCAAAAGGCTTCAATAAAGAATTTTAAGTTTCTATAATATTTGGCTATAAAATATGGTCAGATACAGATTTAGTGTTCATGTCTCCCCCTTTATTTCAGTATACAGGAAAACCTTGCTTAGCGCGAATTTGATATGCATGATAATCAGTTAGCCTGATTGAGTGAAATGATACTATTTCCCGTTTTACACAAATGATTAATCAGTTAACGCTATTTTTTTTGTTGCCAACGTGCAGCGAGCGTAAAAGCTGCAAGTCATTAAGAGACATGAAAGTGGTACAGTTTGGAATATATTAAATAACAGCAAAGAACAAGGAAAAGCTACTACTGCTTCTTTCAGCATGCAGATTACCTGAAATAGAAGCCATTTAATGACCGAGATGGAGCATCTTCTATCACTCTGGATTGAGGATTGTAACCAAAAAATAATAACTCTTAGTACAACAAATATTCAGGAAAAAGTTCTCCATATTTTTACCTCATTGAAAGAGACCAAATTTCAAAAGGAATGTGAAAGCTTTACTTCAAGTTTAGGATGGTTTGGCCATTTTAAAAATTGAACTGGAATACATAACATAAGAATAACTGTGGAATCTGCTAGAGTGGCAAGTTTCCTGAAGAATTGCAAAGGATAATTCAGGAGGGTGATTATGACAATCGACAAATATTCAATGTCAATGAAATTGGTCTCTTTTGGACGCACATGCCAACAAAAACTCCTATCTAAAACTGAAGCATCTCAACCAGGATACAAAGTATCTAAAGATCGTTTTATACTACTTTTATTAGGAGGCAATGCAGAAGGCGACTTTAAACTCAAGCCTATATTAGTTCAAGATCTAACATTATTGAAGAAATCAGTACAATTGGAAAAGAACTTGGATTTAATGAACTGGATAATGAAGATGTGAGAAACTTGCTCAATTTCCATTCAGAACATTTAAGCGAGAATGATCTCTTTCAACTAGAACAGCATGCGTATGATGAAGAAGAAGATAAGGTGTGCGAACAAGAAGAGAATGTTATGACTAAGAAGCTACCTGCAAAAGAATAACTTGAGCTAGTTTTCAATTACATTGAGCATGCTAAGGAAATTTTGTTTGATGCAGATAGAATCCTGACATGGAACAAAGCTTGGAAGTCCACCGAAATCTTAATAAAGCATTCACCAGATATTGCAAATTGCATGACAAGATGAGAAAGTCGAACACAATTCAAAACATCTTAATTTTTTTGTAAAAAAGTAAAAATTTAAGCAATTAATTTTATCCTCCACTATAGCTTATGCTGTAATTTTTTTTCTAAATTTATGCTAACTGATGGATGAATTATAGTTATTCCTATTGTTTATTTATTGCATTCGCTTAGCGTGCATTAATTGATGGTTTAATTAATCACGTTAAGCAAGGTTTACCTGTATATACTTTCTTGGGACGAGGTAAACTTAAAGAGATCCTTATCGCATTCCCATCTGGTCTTGGCACTTGTTTGGTTTTTCCTTGCAACTATTTTGCTTTCTTTTTTTAATTTAAATGCTTACATAAATCTTTCATGGAACACTAAGGAAATTTTTTCATAATTATTGCTACTTTTATTTTCCCTTTTCTATAAATTAATGTCATGAGAGCTCTAATCATCTACCAGCAAACTTCTAACACGGCTTTCTGAATTATTCAGAATTTCGGCATCTTAGATGAAAGTGACAAGATGTTATTTATGGTAAAAGGATATTTATATTTAACTTTATTTTCAAAAATCTTTAAACGATTTGGTTTAACTACTATTAAACATAGCATATGCTCTTAATATAGTGAAAAATGTATGAAAGCTAATTATGCCATAAACAGGAACTCACAAATTTGTCTTTTATGGACAGACAGGAAGGTTAGCCCCATATGCATAGGATAGGGAAAAGAATTACATCTGCAATCATGACTAGTCAGATATTGTAGATGATGGACAATTTAGACTTCGCAATTTTAATATTGTTTCCCTGACAATGTCTCAGTGACAGATGAAATATACAAGTGATTATATATGTTGTTTAATTATATGTGCTGTATTTATTCCATTAAACCCCATAATGTTATGGGGTTTAATGTCATGCCTACTCCATATATTAGTACTATATGGAGTAGGCATGACATGCAGAACTAAGCTATATGGAAACTTTGTTTATCAAGGGAACTCAACAGGATAACCTTGCATAAATGGGCAGGGACAGTGGAATCATTCCTACGTGTGTTAAGCTGAAAATTAAATTTTGCTCTTCTAAAGCTCTTCAGGTACGCCAGCTTTTCTTTACTGTGAGAAAAGGGCGCTGCTACTCTTATCAACACCACCATTAACTCTCTACAAGCAGAACTGTCATCAATTCTTAATCTGAACTTTGACTGTTCTCTCTCTAATATATCAGCCCATAAAGAATTTCTAAAATTAAGAAGAAACATTAAGAAATATAACAATCTGCAAAGATCTTTTTCTCAGCCATTTCAAGTTGTGCTTAGCCTTTCGTCTAAACTGCTTGATGAAACAGCTGTTAGTGGCCTTAGTCACAACTCTGCCTTCTTTAGACTTCATCCTGCACATAGAATGTGGTATTCACAACTTACCTCCTATCACCCATTTCCAATAATATCAGGTTTGACAGCAAACATCCTTTCTCAAACTTTGCTGTCTAGAAGAAATCTCTAACAGCCAACTTCTCTCAATGCCAGTGAATGTAATTGGAAGAGGAATGTCTTGCTGAGAGACCACACTACTTATAAACCTCTAAGCATGACATGCAGAACTAAGCTATATGGAAACTTTGATTTGATTATGATCCCACTAATTCTCAAAATAAAATGTTAAAAGCTTCTTAAAAATGTCACATATTGGCCTCCTGAAATAGTTAAGAAAAACTCATCATCGTCATCATCATCAAATTCCTGCCATGTACCCTCAAGGGGTGTACAGGATATGACAGCACTACATGAAAAAATTACATCATTACTAACTTCCTATCTACAATTTTCCTCCAAATCAGTCTGTTACTTGTCAAGACTCCAACATTATCAGATCTTATATTTCTATCGTCTAAGGCACTTTGTACCGTATCAATCCACCTATATCTTGGTCTTCCTCTGGGTCGTTTTCCTGCCAACCTGGCAGAGAACACTTGTTTTGCTAATCTTTCCTCTCCCATTCTATTTAAGTGACCATACCATCTGAGATTAGCTCTGCTAATGCATTCCTGGATGCTGACAATGTCAAGTTCTTTCCTAATATCCTCATTAAGGGTCAAAGCTGTATAACTGAGAGGAGACCTCCACATAGCCTTTAAAGGAATGCGGAGAACCGACCAGGGCTTCTGACCTAATGTCCAATCCTCACCTTCTCATGGTGCACCCTGTTGGGTATCTACTTTGATACTGAACGAACGAGGATGGGCTGGCAATTTGGGATTTAGCCGACCAAATTGTATTCTTATTGGTTAAACCAAAATAATGACAAAATAAAAAATGATGGTACAACATTAAGAAAAACTGAAACCATTTAATCCTCCCCATATATACAGACTGTCATAGATTCATAAATAATCTATGACAGTCTGTATATATGGTAATCCTCTGTCCCACAGTAATATGTTACTCACCCCCATCTTAGGTTAGCTAAATCCTTACCACTTACAGGTCATTCTGCTTCCTATATTAAAAATTCCACTTATTTCAAATCGTTAATCTGAAATTTAGACAACGATATCCGTGATTAGCTTTGATGTCACCTTCCTTTTTACCAATATGAAACTTTAAATTTACTAAAAAGTGTTTTCCCCCTGGATATTATTGATCTTTTTAATTTTACCAATCATTCTGGCTACTTCACTTGAAAAAACACTATTTATAAACAGATTGAGGGTGCAGCCATGGGTTCCTCCTCCTGGCTAATTATTATATGGACACTTGAAAATTTTGCTCTTGATACTTTGCTCTGTGAAGGTAATAATACAGAGCAAATGAATGGTTTAACAGATAATTAAAAAAAGAGAAGTTAGATGCAATGAGTGAAATCGCATGGTTGAGTGGAGCGATACATAGGGCAAAGCGGCAGCTGGAGCATATGCACAAATGTCTACTGAGTGTACCAGCCAATAAAAAAAAGTATGATAAGAAAAATAAGAGTATGATTGTGAACGTAAACAAAATGAAGGAGCAAGTCCTGTATGGAGATTCGTTAGTACGAGGTGTGATAATTGAGAGTGACAAAATTGTACCAACCTGGTGCGACCATTAAGGACGTAAGTGAGTCTATTAGGGAGCAAAAGCAAAGGGTGAAAGAAATGATAGTGGTGACAGGTACGAATGATTTGAAAGGAGATAAAATGGATATCATAGAGGACCTGAAGGAATTGTTTGAGGTAGCAAAAGAGAAGAGTGAGAGAGTTAGGATGGTTAGTCTGTTGCCATGGCATGACAGTGAAGAGTTTAGGAGCAGGGCCATAATTGCTAATGACTTTATGCACGGGTTATGCAGGATGAGTGGTGTGGAATTTGTGGACATGTGGAGCGAGTTCGATGGACGAAAGGATCTATATAAGATGGATGGTTTGCATTTGAATGGATTTGGTGTAAGGAGACTTGAAAAAGTGTTGTTGAATGAAGTGGATGTGCAGAATCAGGGAAACTAGATTTATTAAGGGGGGGTGGGAAGTAGATATGCAGAGCTTAGGGAGGCAGTTGAGTGTATGAATGAGTATAACATGCCCAAGCGAATAAGAAGGACAACAAATCAGAATGCGATAGTTAGTATAAGGCATCAAGGTAGGGATGGGACTAATGGGCTTCTACAATTCATGCATACTAATGCTAGGAGTATTAGGAACAAGAAGGAAGAATTTTTGGCCTTGGTTGGCACATCCAGACCACAGTGTTATGTCTGTTTTTATCTGCCCTTTGTATAATGCTATTTGATTTAGTGGTCACTACTCTTTCCTTTACCTTAACATATAAGTTGGCCTCTGTCTGCTATCTTTGACCCTTATATATCCTCAAATCATTTGCCTAACATTTGAGTATATGATCTTACTGCTAATCTGACAATCTCTAAATTTTGGGCCCCCAGAAAATACTTATTCCCTGATCTCTATAAGTAATCCACATTTTTGCTCAGACAAATTTATTTCCTGCACCAGCCTGGGCTTTAAGGACAGAGTCAAACTCATCCTAGGATGGTTATAGAGTATCAGATGCTACTAATATAATTTGCTTGAAATCAGAAGCCGTAGGTTTTCTAGTCTGTTTGCAGTTGCTCCCTTTCCTTTCTTACATAGGATATTCCCGCGCACGTATATGATCACTAGGTTCGTATTTTTATGAAGGGTCTAGGGTAGTCAACATGGTCAGAAAAACAAGCATGAATGGTAACATACAAATTTAATGAATTCATAATTAATTACAATACAAAGACAAAATTGATATTAATGCTAGATTAAAACTCTTACGTTTCTCTCACACTCAGATAGACATGGATTTCTTAATCTTTACAATACTATTCCTTCAGGTATTAGGTATTTGGCACATTATTAATCTCCCTCAAGAGGTCATGACAGAATCTCCAGTAAATTAACAGTTCTCAGAATTCAGTCTGATGGTATAGAGTCATTCACACATATAATAATCCTTCATGTTTATCCTGATCATAAATTCGAGTTACACTTTTTTCCGTTTCTGTTAGTCAAATTCTCTCAAGGGCTAGAATATGTAAAAGTACTTATCTACACTATCTCAGGTTCTTCTGAGATTTTCTCCGTCCTTCCTTCTTACGAAGTTCTGGCTGCCTTGGTTCTGTTGCCAAGTTGGAATCACGTGCTCTCGCTGGATAGGGTGCTCAGTTTCTTTACTAAGGATTTACGTCGATGCTATTCCTTACCGATGCCCTGCATTCAAGATTTGCCGTGTTCTGTGGCAGTGCCATACTGAGTTTTCTCGGAGATCATTCTTAAAGATAAGAACTGAATCACGATGACCACTCGAAGCACATGGTGAGAATACAGGAACAAACAAAACGGGGCGTTTCAATTCTGTGTTGCAGGTTTTATACGCTCCCCAAGAGTGCCACCTTTCCGAGTTTCACCTCTCCTTTCGCCTTTCTGATTTGTCCCCGACTGGGTGACTTCACCAATCCTCATATGGGGCTTTCCAATTCTGGGAATGCATGCATCTTGATGTTTTCTTAGAGGTAGCACCCATGGACGCTTATGCTGCTATTGTAGTACTGGGCGACCTTTGCCCCTTCTTACCGAATTATTGGCATTCTTTCACGTGCAGAAATTCACTGATAATTACTCTCGTGAGCCCTTTTTGTTGACTTACAGTTACATTAAAGTATAAACACACTAACTACAATACAAACAGTTCTTATTTCTTTTAAGACATAGTTAAATTATGCCAAATGATAAGTATGCTCATTTAATGGATATCTTCTGTTAGACTCTGGAAAGGTGACGTCATTTAGAATGAGGTCGCCCATTTCAGATCTAACAACAGGTTATTGGCATTAGTGAAACATGGCTGACTGAAGATGATATAGCTATTGGGATTGAATGTGAGGGATATAGTGTGTTCAGGAGTGACAGGGAAAATAAAATGGGGGAGGAGTATTATTGATGATAGCTCATGAGCTGCAGCCAAGGAGAATAGAAGTTGAATTGCAGGATAGAGAAAAGAGCACATTTGAGGCCATTTGGTGAGATTGAGGCTAGCAGAACAAAATATACAATTGGGTGCTGCTATAGACCAGGTGATGGAATAGATGGTGGAGATAGTATGCATAAGCAAATAGAAGAAATGAGTGGAAGGAGGGTAATTATTATGGGAGATTTCAACTATGGTAACATTGATTGGAAGGGGGAGAGGACACATGGGAGGAAGTAATTGGATTTTATGCCGTTATTAAGGGATAACTATCCGCGACAGCATGTAATGGAAAATACTAGGTCAGAGAGTGCTTGACCTAGTAATTACATCTGAGGATTTGACTGTAACGAATATGACCACATTGTCACCAATTGGTGAGAGTGATCATAGGGTCTTGACTTGGGAGGTGGCTAAAGGTGTGGAATTTACAATTAAGACAGGGTACATGTGGAATTATCGGGCTAGTAAGTATGCCAAGCTTAGGAGTTTGATTGGTTTTCAGTGTCATGGCATGTAAACCTGCAAGAGCTGGATGTTGATAGTGCATGGGAGGCAATAGCTGACTGTATACCTAGAGTCCGAATAATAAATCAAGTAGGAATTAAATGGATGAATAACACCATTAAGCTTGAGCCGCAAAAAAAAGAAACAACTGTGAAGGGAATTTAAGGAGAAAGGTGATCTGCAGGCACATGAACGGTATAAAGCCCAGGCCAGAAGGGTAACAAGTGTGGTAAGAAAAGGAAAAGCGGATTATGAACAAACTTTAGCCATGCAGGCTAAAGAGAATCCCAAACAGTTTTTTCGATATGTTGCAAGTAAAAGAAAAAATGTATACGGCAGATTGATTTTAAAGAATGCCGATTGTAGGGAGGTAACCGAATCAGTTGATATAGTAGAATTACTGAGTGAGCACTTTGCAAGAGTATATCATCCAGGTGGTGACATTGCAGAAATGGAAGAACAAACAGCTTATACGGGAATTGTGGTGAATGAAGTGGAGGTGAATAGTCTATTACAAAACCTCAATGTCAATTCATCTGCGGGATTAGATGGTATACCAGCTCGTGTTGTACGAGAAGTGGCTAAAGAATTATCAGTGCCTTTGACCATTTTGTTTAATTTGAGTCTCAGGTCTGGGTTAGTCCCAAGGGGGGTGGAAAGAGGGGAAAATAGTTCCACTGCATAAAGGAGGTTCCAAGACTGCTGTTGAAAATTACCGACCGATCAGCACATCAGGAATCGTTGTCAAGGTCTTGGAGAAAATAGTCAAGAGGAAAATACAGGATTGGATAGATGAAAATGGGATACTGTATGGGGGACAGTATGGTTTTGTGAAGGGTAGATCATGCCTCAGTAACTTGCTCATGTTTTATGATACAGTGACGGCTGAAATGGATAAGGATAATGGGTTTACAGTGATTCTACTGGACGTTGCTAAGGCCTTTGACAGGATACTACATGGAATTCTAATCAGTAAACTGCAGGGATGGATGTAAGGTTGGTGAGATGGATAGGAGGGTGGTTGATGGAAAGATATCAGAGAGTGGTTTATTCAGGATTGGAGTCCAAAAGACTGCCTGTGAATAGTGATGTGCTGCAGGGTTCTGTTCAATTTGTTCATTAACGATATAGGAAAGGATCTGAGAGGAACTGTGCATCTGTTTGCAGATGATGCAAAGTTGGGTAGAGCAATAGTGAATGCTCAGGCTGTCAAAATTGTGCAGGATGATTTGGATAGTTTGGAGGACTGGGCTAAGGAGAATGGATGTCAATTTAATGTGGAAAAATGTAAGGTTTTGCATTTTGGGGTGAAAAGATTAGCAGCAGTATATCACATTAGTGGAACTGTACTCCAGGAGATTGACCAGGCCAGGAATTTGGGAGTTTTGGTGAATAGGGAGTTGACGTTTAGGGGACACATCGCAAAAGTGGCAAAATCAGCTCGTCAAATCACTTGGTTGCTGAAAAACACTTTAACGAGCAGAGACAAACAGGTTATTGTTCCTCTGTAGTTATTGAGCCTTGATAAGACCCCATCTACACTACTGTGCCAGATATGGGTGCCAGGGTTTCTTATTGATGGGGAGGAGGTGGAGAGGATCCAGAGACGAGTGACCAAGATAATAGCATGACTATGGAATGAACCTTATGAGAACAGGTTGAAGATTTGTGGGCTGCAGAAATTGGTTGATAGGCAGAAAAGGGGTGATATGATTGAGACATTCAAATTACTGAAGGGTTTCTATAAGATTAATTGAGAAGATATTTTTGAGAATAGGACTGGTAGTGGGAGGACTAGGGGCCATCCATGGAAGCTTGGTAGAAGTGTGGTTAGCAAGAGTGTTAGAGCAAGGTTTTTTACTTGGAGAGTGTTAAATGAGTGGAATAAACTGCCAGAGTCTGTTGGGGATGTCATGACTGTAAATGAGTTCAAGGTGAAGTATGATAGATACTGTGTGAATGTTGAATAGTTGTTCTTGACATGATGTTGGGCCTCCCTCGATGAGTCTAAGGACTCCTTGGAGCTGCCTGTAATAATAATAATAATACTGCTATTCTCAAACCTTCTGGTATATATTGATGTGTTTTCTATTCAGCCACATGGCTTAGACATGTTCCTCCTCCATCTCAACAGAACAACACCCCCAGAATTCAGTTCAGTATAGAAAAAGAAAAGAAGAGCCTGCTTTTTCTAGCTATTCTAATCACACATCTTCTCAATGGCAATTTTACTTTCTCAATTTATAGAAAATCCACCCACACAAGTAGATACATACAAACTTTCCCATTCTTCCCTCCTCAACTACATGGTATTATAAAAACCTACTGAGGCTGATTTCTCCTTTATTCGCCAGACTTTCCTGCCCAATAGCTACAGTACAAAAAGGTCAACAAATTGCTCCTCTCATCCTTCAACAGGTTGACTATGGTAATGCTATTGCTGTTCCTTATATCCAGGGCACCTCAGAAAAAACAACCAGAACTCTAAAAATGGGAAATCTGCTTTGGATACTTTGCACAGAATCAAACAGAAAAAACTACTATGTTTCACTACAAAATCAGCAGCAGAATTTTTTTTTTTTTAAAAGAAAAAAAAAAGAACTGATCTAATCTTAATAAATATGGTTGTATTAAACTTCCCAAAATTTGGGAAACTAATTCTTAGGCTAGCCAAACAGCCATAGAGGACATCCCTCATAGGACTTTAGGCTTTCGGTCTAATCTTGTCTACTTATTGTTTGTGCAACTTTGTGTGTTTTTTTTTTTTTTTTGCAATTTTAATATTGTTTCCCTGATGAAGTCTGAGATCAAAAAATGTTTATTTATATGTGCTGTATTTATTCCAATAATAATACCCCATAATTCTTCAAATAGTAAACATAATCAATTGAAAAAAAAAAAAAAAAAACTATGCTCCATTACAGCAAATTTACAAGTGAGACTTTTTTTTTTTTTTTTTTTTTAGAATCTGCAGCTACCCTCAGAAACTAGCCTAATCTAATGCTAAAAGATACCAAGCAATTTTATAAGCTAGGTTTTAATCCTTTTTCCCAAGTAAGCAAACAGACAAGTCAGTCAAGTTTGCACCTGAACATAATTCAAGTCTGAGGCAACTCGTGGTAAAGGTGAAGTAAGCTCCGATCACTTTCCTCAGTATTTTGCCCTAATGTAAAGCATATCCCCTTACAGAGATGTATGATGCTATGCATTAAAGGCAAGGGCCAATACCCAGACCGGTTTCGACCTTTATTGGGGTCTCGTCAGTGGGAGCCAGACCAAAAAATTCCAAGGTTGAAGTAATGCAGAGCTTATAAATTTTACCTAAACAAGTTGCCACAAGGTGCTAACCTTATTAAATATAAAAATCTCAGGATGAGAGTAAGATGTAGAAAGTTTTTTTTAACTTGGGTATACTATTGGCTATACTATTTAACTTGGGTCTCATCAGTGGGAGCTTACTCCACCTTTACCACGAGTTGCCTCAGACTTGAACTGCAAACTTGACTGACTTGTCTGTTTGCTTACTTGGGAAAAAGGATTAAAACCTAGCTTATAAAATTGCTTGTTATCTTTAACATAGTATACCCAAGTTTAAAAACTTTCTACATCTTACTCTCAATCCTGAGATTTTTATTTAATAAGGTCATACCGCCTTATTAAATAAATCCAACTGCCTTATTAACATCATTAGGAGAGAATAAATGACTACTATTTGGGGTTTTTTTTGGTCAAATTTATTTTAAAACAAAGTTAAACCAACTAGTTTCACCAACTGTGGCTGCTGGCTTCATCAGGGTAAAAGATGTATAAAAATAGTAAGAACACTTAAATGCTAAAAACTGTTAACACTAAAACCATAAAATAAACCGAATACAATTGTATTTTTTTATAAAAGCAGAAGGACCCATACATCACACGCATAGCGCGTGTATGATCTGCTAGTTGTTGTTGTGTAGGAACGATTTGTATTTGGCTGCAAAATTCAGTTCTTCTGGCATGTTGAAAGATCTAATAAGGGTCTTCCAGATCTCAGGAAGAATCAGTCCTTGGTTTCTATTAAAGTTTTGTTCTGAGCGGAGAACAGTTGTAGCTTCTTTTATAATTCGGGAGCAGAAGTCCTCCTCTAAGTAGGGCATTGAGCTTTTATCCCATTCTGTAATGTGATTAGTCCTAGCAAAATGAAAGGCTAACCCCGAGTTGTCTTCTCTATTATTATTGACGTCTCCTATGTGCTCCTTCTTCCTAATTTCAAAACTTCTTGAAGTCTGGCCAATATAGTTCAAGCCACACGAGCAAGGTATGTTGTAAACTCCGGCATATTTAAAAAATGGATGACTGTCTTTTGGAGATCGTAAAAATTGGTGAATGGTCTGTGCAGGTTTAAAAGCTACTCGTATACCATGTGGCTTGAGGAGTCTGGCAATCTTATTAGAAATTGTCCCTACAAACGGAATCCCAATGGTAGAATTATAACGTATATCTTCAGGTTGTCTTTGTGTGTGGGGGGGGGGGGGTCTCACAGAAAAGTATCTTGTGGATCAATTTCTTAGAATAACCATTCTTTGTAAGGTCATTTGATATCCGGGAAAGTTCAGCTTAGAAGTCTTTATCATCTCTCGTAATGAGAGAGGCTCTATTTTTTTCACGTGTATAATGCTGAGTTTCTGAGAAATATAGCGTGAAGAAGTGAAGTTTAAGTATCTACCTGTATTGGTGGGTTTGCGATAAACTGTAAGGTCGATACGTCCATCTTTCGATTTTTTGATTAAAATATCCAGAAATGGTAATTGGTTATCTTTCTCAAGCTCTAAAGTGAATTTAATGTTTTGATGCAAAGAGTTAATCTTGCTTAGAAAATCAAGCAAGTCCTTTTCCGTATTTTTTCAAACAATAAAAATATCATCAACGTATCTCCACCAAACTGTGGGTTTAGGGTCTCCGTTTTGTTCTCTGCTCAGAACAAAACCTTAATAGAAACCAAGGACTGATTCTGCCCGAGATCTGGAAGATCATTATTAGATCTTTCAACATGCCAGAACTGAATTTTGCTGCCAACTACAAATCGATCATACACAAGCTATGCGTGTGATGTACGGGTCCTTCTGCTTTTATAAAAAATACAATTGTATTCGGTTTATTTTATGGTTTTAGTGTTAACAGTTTTTAGCATTTAAGTGTTCTTACTATTTTTATACATCTTTTACCCTGATGAAGCCAGCAGCCACAACTTTGACCAAAAAAACCTCCCAAATAGTAGTAATTTATTCTCTCCTATAGTTCGTGTGGTAAAATTAACAGTATTACCATCATTATTAACATCAAGTTTGCTTAATTCCACATATACATCTTTTTGCTCACTTGTTCAGTCTCTCCTCCCCATCATCAACTGCTCACAAACTCTCCATGATGAAAGACCTTTATGAACTGCTCATTAATGGATGAGATTTATCTCATCCAGCCATTCAACAAATTGTTTCTGAACAAGACCTCGACTAAGCCAATGAAGATTGTTGTATATTATTAGTCCTTTGTACACCGAATCCACTTCATTCAGTAGATTCTGAAATTGTCTTTTATTCAAAGCAAGTGCAGAAATGTAATTAACAACCTTGGTTACTGTTTGCATTACTTCTTGAAGTTCCTTTAGGCCATCGTTTGCACAGAAATTCTCCTCATGTAGGATGCAATGAAAAACTATTAGTGGATGACCAACATGTTTTGCAAACAGATTTACAAATTCTGCTTCCTTACCAATCATGATGGGTGCACCTCTGTTGTGATGGATACCACTTTTGAAATATCAATTTTCCGAATAGATAATTTGTTCCTAACTGCTTTACTTGGAGTTTCTTGCAGTTTCCTAACTTTTTTTTACTTGGAGAGTGGCGAATGAGTGGAATAAGCTGCCAGAGTCTGTTGTGGGTGCCATGACTGTGAACGAGTTCAAGGTGAGGTATAATAGATACTGTGTGAATGTCGAATAGTTGTTCTTGACATGATGTTAGGGCCTCCCTCGATGAGTCTATGGACTCCTTGGAGTTGCACGTAATAATAATAATATTTCAACTCCACATACGCTCAGGTAGTGTTACAAGGTTAATCCTCTCTTCGCATTCTTCGTCATCCCTACAAAATCGAGCAAAGATTGCCAGCCTAGCTAACGATGTAATGTCTGTGCTCTCATCAACACAAATACAAAAGAACTTACATGAAGCCAAATCTTTTGTTAATTGCTTTGCTGTATTCCTTTCCTACTTAAGTATTCTATCCTTAATTGTTTTTCTACTCAGGTAATTCTTTAATGTGCTGAATAATTTTTACCTTTTCTGAAAGATTGTCAAAAAGGGAAGGAGCACATTCTAGCCATGCTTCCCTAATATACTCCCCATCACTGAGTGGTTTTCCACATTGGGCAATAACTTTTGAAACCTCAAAACTACCAGCAACTAAGTTGGAACTAGGCTTACCTGAAATAAATTTCATCAAAATATCGGACTATTTTTTTGTCTTGCTCAGTTCGCGAGAAATTAATTCTCTTTGTTCTTGCTCACTTTTGTTACTTAATTTCTTATGAACAGTTTCAAAATGTCTCTTTACAGAAGAAGTCTTACAAACAACTGATTCAGAACATAAAATGCATAATGCTTTATTATCTTTCTTAATCATGCCACATTTTTCTGTCCAGCATTCTTTAAATTGTCTAATATACTTTTCATTTGAATGTCTATGTTTCTTTGCTGGTGGTTGTGACATTCTGCTCAATCTGTAAAGAGCAGGAAGCAAATAAATATATGTATATAAGAAAGCAATTAAATAATTGCTTTATTCATACAGTTTTTAACTTTAATGAAAATTGGATTATGGGATGTAAAAATGTGGACAGAGACATATAGACACTGCCAAAAATTATAATTTGGACTCGATCTCATCGAAATCACTTTCTGCATATACCAACCAAGTTTAAGCAGACCAAAAATTAGTACAATTATAAGCTGACCTACACATGCAAATGAAAGAGAAGGGTATGCATGCAATTTAATCGTGCAGATAACACTTCATAATCCTGAATATTGATAATACATTTTACATAGCTTTAAAAATAACTTACTGTATTTACTGGAATATAACTCACCTTCCGTACAACTCGAACCGCTGATTTTACTTTGCGAAAAAAGAAATTGAAAAGTTTCGCATATATCTCGCAAAAGGAAAAAAAAATGTCTAATCATGTTCACGTCATGGCGATAGTGACTCACTTCCTGTGGCAAACCACACACCCTCCCCAGTAGCCAATAGTGACTCACTGCAGACAGAAGTAAAAGCAGGTCGTTTTATTGTATCACTGAATAAGGTACAGACATTTGCAGTCTGTGTAATATATTTCTCAACAGGGGTGCTTAAGGGTCAAAGCTGTAAAACCGAGAGGAGACCACCACATAGCCTTTAAAGGAATGCGGCGAACCAACCAGGGCTTCTGACCTAATGTCCAATCCTCACCTTCTCGTGGTGCACCCTGTTGGGTATCTACCTGGATACTGAACGAATGAGGATGGGCTGGCAATTTGGGATTTAGCCGACCAAATTGTATTCTTATATTCTTATTGGCTTAAACCAAAATACAAAATGACAGTCCAACATGACAAAATTTCATGCCGGCTGGGGCGTAGCCCGGTTAAACAAGGCCCCGTTGTTTTCACCAGGGAAACAGAGTGAACAGCAAAAAGTCAGCTACTGGAACAAATCTGAAAACACACCCCAACTCAACATCACCAGAGTTAAAGATCGGTACTATCAACATAAGAAGCCTGAATGGCAAAGAAATGGAGCTAGCTGAGGAATTAGATAAGTACCAGATCGACAGAATAGGGGTGACTGAAACAAAAAAGACAAAAACTGGTGAGATCTTTCTGAGCAATAAATACAAAATGTTATATTCAGGCAATGACAATCAAGGAAAAGAAGGAGTAGCCATAGTATTCAACACAAAATACGAGGCTAATCTTCTTGAATGGCAGTCAGTCTCAAGTAGAGTAATGTGGGCAAATATGAGAATGGGGAACTGGACAATGAGACTTATTTGTGCCTATGGTCCCACAGAAGGTTCTACTAAAGTAGAAATGGAGGAATTTTTTGAGGCTCTAGTGAAAGCTACTGACACAATGAAAAAGGAAAAGTTGGTCCTTATTGGGGATCTACATAGCAGAGTAGGAAGTGATTGTCAGACATACAAAAATGTTTTGGGAAAATTTGGAGAAAAGAGCAAAGCTAATAATAATGGCAAATATCTGTTGGATTTCTGCTCAGGATATGGACTGGTTATTATTAACACCATGTTCCAACATAAAAATGTGCACAAATTCACATGGAGAGAAGAGGCAAGGAATAAGAAAAGTCTCGTTGACTATGTTATTGTTGATAGTGATGTTTTCTCCCTCGTGCAGGACACGAGTGTACAGAGGATTTGAAATTGGAAGTGATCGCTATTTAGTCTTGAGCAGGATAAAATTGAATTTCATATTGAAAAGAATGACATGTAAGAAAGTTTTAAAGTGAATAAAAGTTGAACAGCTCTCAGATCTGAACTGTAGACTTCTTCTTCTTCTTTCACTCTGCCTTATCCCATGTTAAACGGGGTCGGTGCACCAATCTTTAACCTTCCTCTTCCAAGTTCTCCGGTCCAGAGCATCCTTCGGACTCCATTCTTTCTCCATAAGATCCTCTGTCATCTTATCCCTCCACCTGAGCTTGGGCCTGCCTCTTTTCCTCCAACTCCATATACTCCACTCGTTTACCAACATATTCCTCACCCTTCCTCTCAACATGTCCAAACCACCTCAGCCTACTTTCTTGTATCTTCTTGCCAATTGGTCCCACCTTAACCGTCCCTCTGATGTAGTCATTCCTTATCCTGTCCTCCTTTGTCACACCACTCATCCATCTCAACATCCGCATCTCCGCTACCTCCATCTTCTTCTCCTGTGCCTTGGTTATAGGCCATGTCTCCGCACCATGGAGCATCGCCGGCCTCATCACCATCTTATAGAGCTTTCCTTTCCTCTTACAACTCACTCTCTTGTCGCACAGGACCCCCGCTCATCTTCCTCCAATTCATCCAACCGCATGTTATTCGGTGCTGTATTTCCTCATCCAGGTCACCATTCCTCTCGACAACCGACCCAAGGTACTTGAATTTCTTCCCTGAAATTAGCCTTTCACCCTGGAGTCGTATGACGATATCCTCGTCACTCCCCGTTAACACATATTCAGTCTTCATCCGGTTAATTCTCATGCCGCTCTCCTCCAATGCCTTTCTCCACTCTTCCAGGGTATTTTCAAGCTTCTCTCGGGATGATTCGCATAAAACAATGTCATTGGCAATCAGCATGCTCCATGGTGCCTCCTTCTTGACATCATCCACTAGTACATCCATGACCTGGTCAAAGAGGTAGGGGCTCAGAGCTGACCCTTGGTGTAGCCCTACGACAATAGGGAACCCTTCTGTCATGCCGACACTAGACCTGACCAGAGTTTCTGTTCCCTCATACATCTCCTTCACCAACCTCACGTACTTCTTCGACATCCCCTTCTTCCTCATACACCTCCATACCTCCTGCCTGGCCACTCTGTCGTATGCCTTTTCCAGGTCTATAAACACCATGTGCAGATCCACTTGCATCTCTCTATATTTCTCCATCAATTGCCTTAGCGCAAATATTGCATCCGTTGTCCCTCTTCCTGGCATAAATCCAAACTGCTCCTCACCAATTTTCATTTCCTGCCGTAACCTTGCTTCAATTACTCTTTCCCATATTTTTAATGTGTGTGACATCAGCTTGATTCCTCTATAGTTGCCACAGTCTTGAACATCTCCTCTTCCTTTGTAGATTGGGACGAGGATGTGAACTGTAGACTAAAATACACAAAGATTATTGAAGGAAAAATGAAAGAGGTTGAGGAAGCAATATTTGCGCCTTAGCACAAATATTGCATCCGTTGTCCCTCTTCCTGGCATAAATCTAAACTGCTCCTCACCAATTTTCGTTTCTTGCTTCAATTACTCTTTCCCATATTTTTAATGTGTGTGACATCAGCTTGATTCCTCTATAGTTGCCACAGTCTTGAACATCTCCTCTTCCTTTGTAGATTGGGACGAGGATGTGAACTGTAGACTAAAATACACAAAGATTATTGAAGGAAAAATGAAAGAGGTTGAGGAAGAAAAGACCCAGAGGAAGACCAAGATATAGGTGGTTTGATACGGTAAAAAGTGCCTTAGAAGATAGATATATAAATATAAGATCTGACAATGTTGTAGCTTTGACAGGTAACAGATTGATTTGGCAGAAAATTGTAGGTAGGAAGTTAGTAATGATGTAAGTTTTTCATGTAGTACTATCATATCCTGTACGGTAAATGTCAGGAATTTGATGATGATAGGGAAATGTAACGGTTTTGTTTTATTTTAGGTGTAAGTATAGTTGTTAAAAACTAATTATTAATTAAGTAATAAAAATTACTAAGTTAAAATAAATAAAAGAATCGTTGACAAATAAAATTGTGTCATGTGAAACCCACAAAAAAGTGCCGCCCGGGGCGGACCTTCATGCAGACCTGTATTGCATGAAGGTGAGAGAACTAGCCTGACTGTTAAGCAAGGGTCATTATCAAATGCTAAATGTTCTCAGGGATCCACCTTACACACATTACTTGTATATATGACCTGCATTACTTCAACCTTGATAGAGCCCTCCCAGAGGAGGGCTCCAAGGTTTCATCAGCAGATATATGCTGAATACTGAATGAACACAGATGGGATGACAATGTGGGTCTTAGCTAACCAAATTGTATTCTGTTGGCTTAGACAACAATAAATGTGATGATACAACATAAAATTTCATGTTGGCTAAGGCATTACTTGGCTAAACAACATCCTCCTCTGCTCTCACTGATGCAGTTCTGTTGATGTGGAAAGTCTGCTGAAGTGGTTGCCTCGACAAATGCCCCTCCCTGGGATATGAGCTGCTCTGCTCGAGGGGTGAGGTGAGCCTACCACTGAGTAGAGAGCCACTGCTGAGGACTCTGCTTGGTGGTAGGGCAAGCCCATCACTGAGTAGAACCACTGCTGAGCAATGAGCTAAATTGTTCCTTCAGACCCGTTGGGCAATCTGAGGAATTGCACGAGTTTTTGGAGAGGCATCCCCACAGCTCAACATATCTCAATAAGAGTCTAAATCAGTCTAGATAGTAACCTTTCCCATAACACAAACACACATACCCAAAAGGATGTATGCTTTGCATTATGGTATATACCATGGCAATTAATGTGAAATCATTAGCCTCTTTATACAAGTAGCCCATTTGGGAAGATTCCATGCACAAAATTTGTTTGCTTACACACTTAATAAAGGATTAAATAAGAATGTATCGATAATTTCTTGGCATTTTTAATTTCATTTGTAACCAAGTGAAAAGACTTTCAAAAACCACAGCTGGTAGGTATGGCTTTTGAAAGTCTCCATCTACCAGGACTTTTTGAAACCCGATAGATGGAGAGCAGATAGTATGGCAATCTGATCAAGCAAAGTGGCTACAAATAACTATTATCCATTTACTGAGTTTTGACAAGATGATAGGGTAGATAATACAATTTCTCACAATATGCAATTCAATATTTACATGTTTCATTAATTTTGGTAAGAGCCATCAAAACTTGTGATACATTATGTTCTACATTTGTCAGTGTACATGCGTCGAGAGGAAGAAAGGAAAGAATGCATAAAGGATTCTTGATTTCATTCATATTGTCAGATTTTTTGTTTCGAAAAATCATGTAACAAATAAAGTGATTGCCACCGAGTTACATGACAGAATAATTTAAATGAACTCACCCATACATGGGGGCTGCAGCAGGCCCTTCATTTGGTTCATGCATCATAGATTCAAGAAGACCACCATCTAAAGCCTGATCACTATTACCAGTAGTAAAATGATACCTCATTATTTTATTAATGATATCATGAGGAATACCTCCTCCTCTATCAGAGATTCTGTAAGACAAAAATATTATGGCACAGTTCAACATAGCAATGAAATGAAAAGCATGAATTTTATAGTTATGTAAATATGAACTATGGAAAAGTTTTTAGTTATAGTCCAAATGATGCAATTAAGAAAATAGTGCAGGAAGAAAATCCCAAAATAAACTCAGAAGAACCATCATTAAGCATGGCAGCTGCCAAACCCAAAGTCTAAGTGAAACAATTATATTTAGTGATTTCTATAGTATGCCACACTTCATAGAACCAGTTCTGGCAGATTGCCAAGAATAGTCAATTCATACTGAAGGGAAGAAAAAGAAATAATGTACGAACTGGTCACCAACACGCAAAATTATGTGCTTTATACGTAAAATTTTCCAACTGTTATACAAGCAAAATAGTTACCACTTTAAAAACTACAATGTTCATAAAAGAAAAGTTAATTTTCTGATAAGTAATAATAACAACTCATCCCACAAGACAGAATGATTACCCTATTATCAGAATGGATTCTTCTTCTGAACTGCACAAAAGTGTTGAAGGGTCTCACATTCTGTAGGCGTACAGTAGTGACTTGTCAAGCCGAGAAAATAAGCAGTCATTTTTATTTGAAATCAACTGGTGGAATAAAGATTGCTTAAAAGGATTATTTATATAATTGAAAGACAGGGAGCAGTTTCATGCAATCCTCTTTTGTTCTGTGACTTATGGCATGACCAAATTTAGCATATTAAGTAGTAGTGATTTAATGCAGTGCATCACAAGAACAAAAATAATTAAGTCACACTAATATTTTGTAATACACTGGTGTTCAAAAGCTACATTTTACCTGTATATGAAAACATTTTCACGATTACAGCCAAATGTGGACATAAATCTATTGCCAGCAGACTAATAAATTATATTACACAAAAAAATGTGTTATAAACTTCATACCATAAATTAAAGATACCAAGAAATTATATACTTGGTTTAATCCTCAAGTGTTCGGTTCAGGCACAAACTAGTTTGCACCTGAACTATTTTCAGAACTGGGGCAACTCATATATAGAAGCTCATGATTTCACATCACTTGCCATACGTAAGGATATGTGCTTTGCATTGTGGGATACTAAGGCAAGTGATGTGAAGTCATGAGCTACTATATACAAGTTGCCCCAGTCCTGAAAATAGTTCAGGTGCAAACTAGTTTGCTTATACTTGGATAAAGGATTAAACCAGGTATATAATTTCTTGGTATCTTTAATTTATAGTATAATCAAGTGGAAAAAATTCCAACAAATTTCATACAAATTAAATTGCAATATGTTTTTGGCAACAGTTACAAATTTCCTAAGGATATAGTTAAGGAATTAATGTACAGTGCTTACAGAAAACTTCAAGGTGTATAGGATATGATAGTACTACATGAAAAATTTAGAGAGACATTTCAGTATGGTATATGTCCACCCTGAACTGCAATGCAGCTCTCTCAATGTCATACCATGTTTAGCACCAAGTGAATTCCCCTCCCAAAAAGCAAAGATTTCTTTTTTTTGGGGGGGGGGGGGAGATTTTGAGCAGCAATGCATCTCCTTACTGCATCCAAAACATGTTCTATGGGGCTGAGTATGCTGGCCACTTGATCTGATTAATATCCTCGCTCTCCAGAAATATCTCCACTGCTTGTGTACAATATGGTGTGGCACTGTCATCCATAAAAATAAATTCATCTACAGCACCACAGAACAATTGAACTTGATGTTAAAGAACTTCATTGCAATATTGTTCGCCAGTCAGAGTCCCTTTTTTCAAGCGCTTGTAACTCGGTGCACCCGTTAAGCATAATGCCTCCCAACACCATGACCACAACACCGCCATATCTATCCTTTTCAAAGCCATGCTCACGATGGTAAACAGTATCACTTTCAAGCCAGATCAAGTGTTGTCTATAATCAGAGGAAATACTAAAACAACTTGTGTAGAGAGTATATTAGCTCATTGGTGTCTTGTCCAATTTTTATGGATACAACTCCACTGAAAAACATGCTCTACGATGAGCTGTGGATAAAGGGATGCACACTACAGCTCACTGAGTGTATAGGCCTACTGGTCGCAGAAGTCTTGCCACAGTTTGTCAAGATATCCATGTACCTATGATTGAATGCAGCCGACTTGCAAGCTGACCTACTGTCGTGCATTGATTACGTTTTGTGGTTATAACCAAAAAACCGTCTTCATGCTCTATGATACGAGGGTTGTCTGAAAGGTTCTCGGCCTAACAATGAAAAAAACGAATTTATAATTTCAAAATTATTTTTACATAACTCCTTTAAGACTAATACATTTATTCCAGCGACGATCCAGGCCATTATCTCTGCTCTGTAGTGATTCTAAGTAAGATCTGCAAAATATTCCTCTACGGCTACAATCACCTCTTGATTCGAAGAAAAACGCTGACCAGCAAGGAAGAGCTTTAGTTTTGGGAAGAGACAGAAGTCAGAGAGAGCCAAATCTGGGGAACAGGGTGGATGTTCCAACAATTCATAGTGCAGATCCCTTAATTTTTCCCATTGCCAAAATACCCTTATGGGCAGGTGCATTGTCCTGATGAAAGATGATTTTTTTCTTCTGCAAACCGGGTCTTTTCTCATGAATTTGTTTGTCTAGTCTGTTTAAAAGATCGGAATAATACTCCCAAGTTATTGTTTTACCCTTTTCAAGAAAATAAATAAACAAAATGCATCCCAAAACACCGATGTCATTACCTTTCCTGCTGATGGAACCGACTTTGTCTTCTTTGGCACTGACCAACCGGCTTCTGTCCACTGTTTTGATTGCTGTTTGGATTCTGGTGTATAATAGTGAATCCAAGTCTCATCCATAGTAATAAATCGATACACAAAATCAGTTTTATTCTTGTTAAAAAGCTCCAAGTACTGTTCAGAGATTTTCATGCGAGTGCATATTTGAATTGCTGTGAACAAACGCAGCACCCATCTTTGTGCAAAGTTTTTTCATTTGCAATTCTTCATGCAAAATACATCCTACACGTTCTTTTGAAATGCCTATAGTCTCAGCAATTTCATGCACTTTGACTTGCGTCATCCAATATCACATGTGCATTTGATCAATGATTTCTGGTGCTGTTACACTTTTTTCAACGTCCTTCACGTGGATCATCTTCAAGGCTGGTACGGCCACGTTTAAACTTGGCAGCCCATTTCTTAATTGTCGAAAACAAAGGAGAAGAGTGCCCATAAACGTTTATGAACTTCAAATGAATTTCTTTTGCTGTTAAACCTTCTTTTACAAAGAATTTTATAACCACACGATACTCAATTTTATCCATTTCAAGAAATACAGACAAAACTTTTGCTTCAGACAGTTGTATAAAACAAACTATTTGATAGAATGACTTGCAATTTAAAATGGATGCTTATGACAGATGTACCAACTTAGAAAAAAAAAAAAAAATCTTGCCGATAGTGTTGCCATCTATGGTCGAGGCTGAGAACTTTTCAGACCACTCTCGTAGTGAGGGTGACCTCTTAGCAAACTGAAACACATTCTGTGGCCTTCAAGCTTTCCAATAATTCTTCCCTGCATGAAATCATCTAGATGTCTGAGACATTACAAGACATTCAAGTTTGCAATTCATCTTGAAATTATGGAAACAACTACAACTTCTGTTCATTAAAAATTCTATTCACCTGAAAATTTTCATTAAAAAAAATCCCAACTTACAAACAGCAACACTCAGCTTTGATATTTTTTTTTTATTTACCAATATACTACTGACAGATACTCTTGGCATACTTCAAAATTTATCACACACTCAGATTATTCTATGTGGATGGGATGGTAATGCTCACATAACCAGTTACTATATAGAACATCCGCTGCATGCTTGAGTGGTTAGCATATACCTGCCCCCCTAATCAACGCTGTGGGTTGGTATCCCAATGTGGATGGCTGTTCGTGAATGTTTCAGGTGACCTGATTTAGCTTATAAAAGTTCCATGATAGGTCTTATGTAAAATATAAAAATATTTTAAACTAATTAAAATAAAAATAAGACATCTTAGCAGATTCACAATACTAATGTAATATGGATTTACCTTTCGTGAATGGCAATAAAGAAAATTAACACACACACATGCACACCACAATACAGATGTGTTTGCTATTTGTGTTTTATAGCCGAGATACATTTTTAGCATATTTAAACAACTACCATCCAAATTACAATCAAAAAAGAAAACTATGAAATACCTTTAAAAACTAGTTTAGTACATGTAAATAAATTCTAATTTCCTTTACGATTCCTATATATTTGTTCACTGTAACAGGAGTATCTAGGAAGAGAGCAAAAAAAAATTAGTTACAACATTCAAAATATTAACAAGAATGAGCAAAACAGCATGAGTCATACTTTCACTTGTCCCAGCTCAGTGAGCAGAAGACAATACTATTAAAGTTCCCAGGAACCAAGTCAGGTATATCGTTGTGTAATTGAAAAATAAAATAAAAACTCATGCAGTTTGACTTACTTGAGTGTTGATAGTTTAAATGTCGTAACCAATTCTTTTAATGATACTTTTAAAAAACAAGTATACAACTAAGGCATGCAACTCTCTGCAGACAGATGCCCCTACCCACACAGCATTTCCTAGATTGACTGCGAGGTTTGCCATCGATGTCGTGCAAGTGTCTGACACGGAATGCTCGAAATTCCGTGTCAGAGCTCACTGATCTCAGTCAGTGAGTGCTGGTGGCCTCTCAGGGCATTTTCCAGCTGGGATAAGTAATGCTATCAACTTTCCATCTATGAATGACATAAGCAAAAGTGAATTTCAATATGTCATGGACAGAAAGAACGCTGATGTGACATCCAACTACCATCTTACATTGGAAGTCTGTCAGTTCTGCAGAACATGGCATTTTGATAAAATACAATACAAAACATGCAGCACATCCCACTTTTTATTACCAGACTTACACATGCACTCCCCAAATATTTGCATGTGATAGTATCTGAAATTTTCATGGCACGTAAAATGTTCAAATACTTTTGGCAACATAGTTTATGCCACAGCATTAATCTCACTTGTATGATATATCCTTGCAAATTGGTCACTCGGTAACTCAACTATTTTATTTGCTTCTGTCACCTCGCCACCATCAGCACTCATTAAGGTTATTCTTCCATAGTCATTTTTCCTTACTTGCCACATAACAAAAGAACTTATTGGGGAATTCTTCTTTGAGGGGAAGTGTACATGATACTATGGTATACCTCCAGAGGGTACTGTTGTGTCGTCCATCCTGGCTTTGAATCTGCCATCTTGTTGGAACGTTGCTCTATTTTGAAATAATTACTTGTTGGTTGATTACTAATCAAAATATAGAGAAATTTATATTTATACTGCGCCACTCTATATGCAGATTAGTCTATACAATATAGTGGAATCAATCATCAACTAACTTTTAGCAATTTCACTTTTTGTACAGGCCAAGTTTGATATTAACATTTAAGGCTTCCACAGGGTCCGATAATTTTATGAATGGTATACAGTAAAAGAGAATCAGGCAAACGCCATATTGAAATCAATAAAACAAAACATTTAATGCAGGGTTATATAACATGTACATAAGTATAACTTTGAGAACAAGATAATGCAAATTAACTTAGTTCAACTACTCACAACATTCACATAAATTTAGGCATTAGACATTCAGCTATTAAATCTATATTCTTCCTAATAATTTAAAATGGTTCACACAGTTCAATATTACAGAATCTCATAGTGAATATTCTTGATGTAGAATTCTCTAATTCTTTCTTAGTTAACAAACACTTAATTCAATTATATATCACTTCAAAGGGGGGAACACTTTTAAACTCCAAACTTCGGCTAATTTCAGTAGGACGCCTCAGTTAATGTTAGGATATATCAGGCGGAACTAACTCTTATGACTGTTCTTACTGGGTTAAATCCTTTGCACATCAGATTCACTATAGGCACTTTTAAAACTCTATTTAACTATCACTCTGAAGCAACACTATTCAAAAGAAATCTTCTTTATAATAACTGAATTATTAATTGTAGCGCTTCACAAGTTTTGACAGGCTTATATTAGGTAATATACTTATTTCTTATTTACTTCTATATAATAAATTCAGTCTTGCACTGTTCTTCTTTAAAACTATTGGAATTCGTTGTAACTTTAGAATTCCATGTCAATATTCCAGATTGCCTATTAACTTCCCAGTTCCTTTTTAATCTAATTACCGCACTACAAATTCTGATACTGCCACCCCTTACTTTACTCCGTGCTGCCTCTAAGCTTTCTCCCTTGTTTGGACGCAGGACGTATATGGCGCAGAGGGTGAAGCTTGACGCTTTTCATATTCCCTGTTGTCTGTTTCGGGAGCAGTGATGGGAGAGATTTGTGAGCTATTTTAGCTCGCCCTGAGTGGGCAGAAGTGGTTATTTGTCGTTGAGTGTTAGGATGGCTTTCAGTCTTTTATGTTTCCAGTGGTCATTACCGTCATAGTTTCCAGCTTGCTGTATTAGTTGGTTTGGATGCGTAGATGTCTTCATAGAGAATTTTTCTGCTAGGGAGCGTAGTAGTGGAGAGATGTAGGGGATATTTATGTCCTGGTGGATCTGGGTGTTCCTGATGAACCACGGGGCGTCCAGTATCATTCACAGGCACTTGTTCTGTAGTGTAGCTTGAGGATGTTTGTCTTGGAGGTATGGTTTCTCCCATTTGTTTTCGCTTTCTCATTAAATACGTTCATTCTTCCCGCCAAAACTTGTTCTCACAGTCCAGCTCATATCAAGCTTGCTTCCAATACTGTAGCTCACGCTCCATGCTCACGCTATCTATTTTTAACCCGTTTCCATGACAACAGCCAAATAAAACAAACAGAAGCATTACATAAAATTCACTCTTACATACAGCAATGATAAAAAAAAAAAATTATAGTTTACATAAGGTACATTACATATGTACAGTTTCTTATAGGATTATATTAATTAATTTAAATGATATTTTCATACAGTCTTTTTATTACTATTATATTTAAGATTATATTTTTAATTAGTAATGAACAAAATTCAATGCAGTTACATGAATAACAGACTTTAAGCAAGAGACACAAATAATATTTAAAAGTCTTGCTCATGATATGGAGGATTATGTTGGATTCTGAAAGGGGTATTAATAATTTTAATTTCTCTTCATTCAAAATCCAACAGTACATATCAAGAATTTGATGATGGATTAATAAATTTAAAAACTACAGAAAAGACATGAAATATCCTATCTTATGTTCTAGGATTACAAATTAATAGGACAAATTATATTCTGAAGATAGAATGGATTCCAGAAGACATTTTCAATGGCTCATTCACATAATCAGTTATTTATTTTATCATTTTTACATGGTATGCTGTATGAAATAATTTATTTACTTATGAATTTGGACTTTTTTTTTTTTCTGAATAAAAGTAACTGTCTATATCACTAGCTATTAGAAAAGGAGCTTTGTAAATTCAAACTAGGATTTGTAAAGGATAGAGGGGAGAAAAAAAGAATCAGAGAAAGCATGCAAAAAAAATGAATTTCTCATTTTTTATTTATTTCTTAAATAGGAATCCCATAGAAATATGTAAACCTATTACACATCCATAATTCAGAAACCCTGGTCTAGAGACTATTTTTGAAGGCTACCTCAGGACTTCAAATAAGCATGCAAGAGAAGAATTTGAACCCATAGCTTATAGGATCCACCCAGCCAACCAGCAGTTTTATAAACTTATCAAAAATTCATTTTAACATATGAATTAATAATTACTAATTAGAGTAACAAAAACATGTTTGAAGTTCATCCTACCTGATAATGAAATCCACATCATTATTAGCTATGGTTATAGTGACTGGAGGAAGACTTGACTCAGGTGAATCAATAAGGCTTTCAACTGTTGCTCTGGTGAAATAATTCAAATAAAAAAATATTGCAATATTTTTTTATTTTAAAACTGATTTTAAAAATGTATAAAAAGTTCACTTAGTTTAATCAGTTGCAGTAAACAAATAAATATTAACCACAGTTTTCAAAATTATCACTGGCATTTCTTAGATTATTAAATGCAACATTTATAAAATAAAAATATTTTGAAACTATTATAATTACGGCTATTTTGCCTGCTTCAGTTTAGGAGTGCCCCTGTTTAAATGTCATTGGCTATTTACTCATGGATTCTTAGGACATTGTAGATGTAAATTTACCAAAAAGTATATGTAGCATAAGGAAGAGAAATTTACACATACCTTTTTTTTGGTGTAATGTGTAAATTTCTCTTCCTTATGCTACATATACTTTTTGGTAAATTTACATCTACAATGCCCTAAGAATCCGAGTAAATAGCCAATGACATTTAAACAGGGGCACTCCTAAACTGAAGCAGGCAAAATAGCAGTAATTATAATAGTTTATTAAGAGGAGTAACATGGGAGTTTTCAAAGAAATAATATACATATTTTGAAACATTTAATGAAAGAATTTAACCACTAAGCAGTTCCATGTGGAAACGAGTTCTGAAGTTTTTCTGTCTTGAGGATAGCTCTAAGATATCTGGAATCACAGCATCACGAACTGACAAATTCAGAGGAAATAACATTTTGCTATTAATTTGCTATTAAAGATAAAAATGTTTTATCTGCTGTAGATAAACACATTCTTATAGGCCATAGGTTCCCAAAGTGGGTGGCACTGAAGCCTTCTGGGGGGGGGGGGGGGGGCTATAGTGGGATCAGAAGCATTTGGGGGCGTTCAGGCAGTCTAGGGGTCGGTGGCTCTTTATAGAAGAAATCAATAATATATTTTTATTAATTAATTATTTTCGTGATTTTGCGATTAGATAATCATTTAAAATTTAAATAGTGCATTTTAATTCATCTTATGCCCGTCTTACACGATCAATTTTTTTATCAATTTTCTATTTCAATTATTTAACCATTTGAAAATTTACCATGTCAGATAGAAATAGATGTCAATTTTCTATGTCAATGAGAAAATAGGGCATGTATATATGTGTGTATAATAGGTTATGTTTACAGTAGCAAATATATTCGTTATATTTCATTTCAAAATATGTATATAATATATAAAACCACTTTTCTAATTGAATTTTAAAGTTTATTTGTACAAAAATAAACCCAATTTTATATAATTTATATAATGGGGGGCGTTACAAAATTTATGTCTTGCAAAGTGGGCGGTGGCCCGAAAAAGTTTGTGAACCTATGTTATAGACATTTCATTGTTATTGATTTGGAATTTTTGGTGATGAAATGTTTCTGGAAAATTTAAAGAGGCCAAAGCTAAGAATAATGATAAGTACTTGTGGATTTCTGTTCAGGATAGTCATTACTAACACCATATTCCTGCATAAAGATGCGCACATGTTCACATAAAGAGAAAAAAGCAAGAAATAAGAAGAATGCTCACTGATTATGCGAGCATTCTCATGTGAATTCAGGACACAACAAAACAATGAATGATTTAGCAGAAAGGCAGGTACATATGGCGAGGTTGTGTGCAAGGATTAAAAAAGCTAGTCAAGGAAAAGAAAAAAACTTACTAAAAGTGACAAGCAAGTTAAGTCAAACTTGTGCAGTGCAAGAATACAGATAAAATATAAGAAAGCGAAGCAAGCACTGTGGGAAAACTAAATAAATAAAATTCATGGGAGGAGTGTGGAAAGAACACAGAAAATAAATATCAAGAAGATGACAAAATATTCTGGAAACATTGAAAAAGCTTAGAAATGGAAGAAAGAGTACTGTAAAAGGAATCAGATAATAAAGGTCATGAAAACCAAAGATATTGTAGATATCTGGAGTAATCATTATTATTAAAGGTTCATGAATTCCTGAACTCCAGGAAGTTCAGAAATTCATCAAGGGAGATCATACTATTTTCAATAAGCATAATCTCACCAATATAATATGATATTGGATATCTAATCACACCAAAGTGCATAATTAGCAAATTATATAACAAAACAAATACATTTATTAGCAAAGAAATGACATCTACTTTCCCATGCCCACAATTTCAGCCTATTCAAATCATTCTGTAAGTACTGCATATAAGCAGCACTCCTGATTATCCTTACCTATCTTTGCATCATTAGCAAATAGCTGTATGTTGCATGTGAAATCCTTCCCAATGTCATTAATGTACAGATTGAATAACAATGGACCAAGGACTGATCCTTAAAGCACACCACTGGTTACCTTGAATCTTGCAGATTCCCCCCCCCCACCTTAATATACCACTTTTTGATATGTCAGTCAGCCATCCACTTATCCATGACAGTAGTTTATAATCCAATCACATATTCTCCAATTTATGCAACAGTATTCCATGTTGCATTCTGTCAAAAGCCTTAAAATCCAAAAGTATCCATTTGGTGTATCCATTCCCCTTGTCTAACTCAGTGGTAACATTATTTTTATAGAATGTGAGCAAGTTGCTAAAACATGACCTTCCCTTAGTAAACCCAGGCTGTGTATTGCAAAGTAGAAATTCTCCATCAACCCATTTCTGAATATGAGCCCTAAACAACTTTTCCAAAATCTTCACCACTCCTGATGATGATAGGTCGACAGTTGGATATGTCAGTCTTTGAAACACCTTTGTGCAATGGGATTACCATACATTCTTTCCACTCATGTGGAATCTTCCCTGATTTGAGACTCAAATTACACAGCCTGATCAAGGGAATAGCCAGTTCAGCTGAACACTCAAAGCATCTGTGCTGATATCCCATCAGTTCCTATTGCATAATTTTTATTCAGTATGTGCAACAGCTCTAGTACTTCCTTCTTATCCACACGAGTTTCCTTGTATGGTGAAGAGGTAGCAGTAAGTTCAATGTTGCATATACCAGGTTGATAGCTTCCAGCAAAATGGCTGCTCATTAGTTGAACAATCACTTCTGCATCAGTCACCCACATACCATCTGCATTCAGTAGAGTTATTCCCTCAAATTCATTCTTTCTTTTACTTTACAGAGCCAGCTTCTTTTCATACTCTAACTTAGCATTCCCTACAACACTTGTGATTCCTCTAGCCTGCTGCTTATAATTATCATAACGGACATCATCCTTATGTACACGACATTCCTTCCCCATCATCTTTTTCAAACAGATCTCTTGCTTAATTAGATTACACATCCATTTCACTCCTACTCCATCTATTCTTCGAACTCTAAGGACACATTCTGATATCGAATCAGCTGATATCATTTAAATGTTTTTTTAAAACACTTCCCATGCACTGTCGATATTCTTCAGATCCGATAACTGATACCATGGCACAGAACCCAGCATATCCCAATCCCCTGCCTCAGGTGATCATAATTTCCTACTTTGTAGTTCAACATGTAACCTTTTCTGAATGGAACATTCATAAACTTAGCCACTTCTCAAGTGAGTACCACGTGATCACCGATCACCGTCACTAAACGGAGGTAGAATAGTTACGCCTTTAACTGAACCCCCCCCCACCACACCCCGACACTATAATCGAATCTAACATTCTCTGACCCTGAGTTCCTTCTGTCATATGCTTCTTAAGGAAGTTGTCTTGCAACAGATTGATACATTGTTTGTCTGTGCCGTTAACTTAGTGGCTATGCGCTTCGCAACCATATGCATGGGGAAGGAGTGTCCTGGGTTCAATTTCGCCGACGTGAGGAGCTTAAGGATCTTCCTCAGCTATAGCCAAGTTAGCTGGTCTTGGGTGTGGACAGCAGGGTTCCCCCACAGTTTATCTGGGGTTTTTCATCCTGCAAGCAGGCAAACCGGCCCCGTGACCACATGGATCTACAGCCATAAATACTTAACTCCCCAATAAGGATGGGGGAGAAAAGGGAGGAGACTCCATATGAATAAATAAATAAATAAATGCATTGTTTCATTCTTATGCGATTTCATAGCTACCCAATCAAGGTTCAGATAATTAAAGTCCCCCATTATGATTACACTTTTCTCACTCATTGTATTTATTTGTTGCTACATTTCTTCGTCACTAGCAACCGATCCACCATGTCTGTAACAACAACACACTGTGTATTTAATCTTCTTAGACTCCACCTCACTCAAGATGGCTTCGAACTCACTGCCACATGAAAAATTTTTTTACTAGTATTGCAGTAAGAGGTTTCAATTTTCTTATACAGTGAAATCTGTGAAGCATTCATAACTAAAAATACACATGCATGCCATAGTAATTAACTTTTTAATATGTAAATATTTTGTCTTAAGTATCATAAGATATCATCAGTACAGTTTTATTTCATATGGGGTTTCCTCTTATCCTCCCCCGTCTCTTAGGATGGGTTGAGTCCTCCTAATGAGGGATTAAGTATATTTATAACTGTAGATCCATGTGTATTCATGGAGCCCGGTATGCCTGTTCTGAGGGACAAAAAAAAACAGAGTTTCTGGATGAAAAAACTCTCTACCTCTATATGAGACTGGCTAATTCACCTTTAGTCGAAAAAGACCAGATAAAATTCCTCATGGAAATAAAGAAAAATCATTGATGAGAATCGAAACCGGGTCTTTTCGACTTAAGAGCTTTGTCTATACCGAATGAGCTACTAATGTTTTTTAAATGTAATTCAAAAAACCTTAGCACACCTGCTTACATTGGAATCCCTCTATACAGTAGTGTGTTTTTAAAGACTCAAATAGACAATTATTCAAGAAAAAATGAAAGCATAAAAATCAAGAACCAAACCTTGTGCTGTAATTAAATTAAATTAAAATATAACTGATAAATTTATTTTATGCAATTGAGGATAACAATTTCCCAGACTTTTGGAATACTGAGACAGTTGTTCCGGTTAAGATTGGATCTATGGTGTAAGGCTTCAGCACTTTCTTTATACAAACACTCTTGTTTATATATGGATCTATGTAGTAGCTTGGTGTTTTGCAATTGGATCCTATGGTTAGTGCTTTCAACTCCATGTTGTGAGAAGCCAGATTTGTGAGGTTTGATAAGATGGATGTGGTCTTGATGTTCAGAGATGCATTTATTTAGAGATTTTCCTGTTTGTCCATAGTTAAGACAAGTTACAAGAACATGGCACTTCATATACACCAGGTAGCATCATTAGTGAGAGTGTCTTTTGGAGAAGGTAACAAATTGTGAATTGTTGATTGGTATATAGGTAGCAGCAAAATGAGTAGAACTCTACTCATTTCTAAATAGTATCAACAACCTACGTCATCACATCAAATTCACACTAGAAAAAGAATCATCACAAGGTATTTCCTTTCTCTATGTACACATCCAATGTAAACCAGATCGTTGCATTTCCATCTCTGTCTACCGAAAATCAACTTTTTCAGGTCATTATATCCACAATACATTGGCTCACTATCCATCTCAAAAATATGGCATCAAAATCTTTGGTATCCAGAGCACACAAATTTTGTTCCTCTGAAGAATCTTTAAAACAAGAATTGGAAATTATTAAAGATACAGCCTTACTAAATGGAAATAATCCAATAACAACCCAAAAAATTATTAGCCACCCTCCTACACATCAACCCAGACAAGAAGCCCATAGGACTCCTATACCATATATCAAAGACATCTCTGAATTTGTTTCCTTCCCCAAAAGACAAACTCTTACTAATGATGCCACCTGGAATATACAAAGTGACACGTTCTTGTAACTTGTCTTACTATGGACAAACAGGAAAATCTATAAATAAATGCATCTCTGAAAATCAAAGCCCACATCCGTTTTATCAAACCACACAAATCTGGCCTAGCGCAATATCGAGTTGAAAATGCTAACCACAGGATCCAATGACAAAACACCAAGCTACTACATATAACATTAGCATTTGTATAAAGAAAGTGCTGAACCTTTATGTCATAGACCCAATTTTAACCAGAACGACTATCTCACTATTCCAAAAATCTGAGAAATTGTTATCCTCAATTATATTTTAATTTAATTACAGCACAATAGTTTTTAATCCGTAAATACACTACTGTATACATAGACGGATTCCAATATAAGTGTAGAAATATATGGTTTATTACATATTTTATTACTAACTTGTGATCTTGTTGGACTGCACCATTGTAAAATCTTATGCTATCTACTAAGTCTCACCTATTCACATTAATCCTTAACCTTCCTTACTTTCTTTATCTGCTAACGCTTTGGTCTTAAAGTTTTATTCCCTTTCTTTCTTATCTCTGCCCTTTACTCCCACCACTCACTAAACTGCCTGGCTATTCTAAATTTACTCATGCACACAGGTATGAATTTTTTTATGAGATGGTGCATTGGCAATTATCAGATCAATTGTTGCTTAAACAAAACATGCCTAACTTCAGCAAAATTATTACATCCTTGAAGTATATACATTTTACATTCACTTAACATTTTCACTCAACTTAGCACTATGAAGCACACATTCTTTACAATAGGTATAGACATAATTACTCTAACATAATTACTTTCAGGAAATATTCCTTGCACCTGTAATATATATATATATATATATATATATATATATATAACATATGTGTTCTTCCATATATATATGGAAGAACACATGAGGGACCTTACAAGAGACACCGAGCCAGTGCATTATCAAGTCATATCCTTTTCTCGGCTAATCCTAATGATGAAAACCAAAGTAATAAAGTCTGCTGGGAAAAATCTACTAACATCTTCCGTTGCAATGATGAACTAGAGAGAAAAATCATGGAATCTAGGGAAATTATCTTCAATCCTGTTCATCTAAATAATAACTTGAGTTACAGCCTCCCAGATAGTCATTCAGCTGTAATCATGTACTGCCATTCACGAGATGCTACTAGCACACACTTTTCCAACAATACAACAAACGAAAGAACAGCTTTAAATGCAACCACAACGTTTTAATGTCAATCATGTATAGAGACTCTATGTTGTTCATAGTTTAATTTAAGCTTCAGTGTTTTAGTGTTTTTTCTTTTTTCTATAATGTCACCTGATGAAGGCTGTTATAAGCCAAAACTAGTCGCGTTTTAATATTAAAACCTTTTTACTTAAATCTTGGTTTTAGTCATTCAGTTCTTTTTAAAAAAATATGTATGTTAACCAAGTCAATGATCATTCTTTCATACATATATATACACATACATACATACTAGTTCTACCTTGTTACTATACAATACCTTACAAATTATACCACCAACCTTTTTGTAATGCTCACATACAATTCCTGCTTATCCAAGTTACAAGGAAAATAATAACAATATCATTTATTTACTCACAATTTTTTGTAAGCTTACTTTCATGAACTATACCTCAGTCGGGATATCTTGAATTCTTTTCATTATACAGGGCACGTTCTTCACTCGGACATTTCTGTACTTCATTTCCCTTATTCCACCATTGGCTAATACGTTGCCCACATCAAGCCTTTTCCGGGAATCGCTGCCAGCTATCCGATGGGACGTATGTTGTCAGTCGCTCTTTGGAAGCCTCCCAGAACATTTTAGAGCAGTGGGTCTTAACCTTTTAAGTGATCGGCACCCCTTGAATCTAAAAATAAGTTCTCGCACCCCCCTTGAAAAATGTGTTTCTATTTCTTTATTTAGGAAATTACATCTATTGCAAGATAATTTATTTATTGAAAAATAAACACATACATTTGCATATACATACAAAACAATATCTCAATTTTTAATGGCTATGTTGTTGTTGTTTATTCATAATAATACTTTTGAAGCGAGGCTCCTTTTTTGAAAGAGCCATGTGCAAGTCATCACTTGCAATTTAAGCGATTTCTGGCTTTTGTTTTTATGAGCAAAAGTGATGAAAATCCCATTTCACACAGGTAGGTGGTGGCAAATGGTAAAAGTGTCTGCAATGCTGCTTTTGCCAGCTGTGGATAAGGTTCTAACTGTGTATACCAGAATTGTTCTAAGTCCAGTTTTTCAAATGCCATTTGAATACGTACTTCTCTCGCACCCCCAGGGGTGCACACACCCCAGCTTAAGAACCATTGTTTTAGAGGAATTGCCGATGAAGCAGCTCCAACGACGAACGCTAAATGCCCAGTTGCATACTTCATGCCATTGCTTCTTCTTTCCTCCGCTCAGCAATCAGGAACTGAAAACACCTGCAACAGCAGTAGCAAAGGGTCCAGGTCTCCTTTTCTCTCCCCCTTAGCAGCTTGTAGTAGTCCCTTTAAATACGCTCCTCACTCTTTGTTCTTAACCTTCGCATGTCCATAATTATCCGGCGGCACGATGACATTACTCTGGTTTTCTTGCCTTAGGCGATTAGTTTGTTCGTAAGTTGTTATGAACTTACAATGCTAATATCAATTTCTCCAATTTTAAGTACAATATTTTAAACATGAATTATTTAACACAAATTACAATATAGTTAATTTATATTCAGACAAAGGAATCTTACATTAATTTTTTCTTTACATTATTTCGGCCTAAAAGCCTGTAAAATCGAGTTCGATAAATTAATTTATCACGAATTTTACATAAGCATATACACTAATGTTTTTTTGAAGAAATACCTATTTTTCTATTGTTTAATAACTGTACTAATGATGTCTTGTGATACTTAAGATGAAATATTTACATATTAAAAAGTTCATTACTTTGGCATACGTGTGTATTTTTAGTTAGGTCTCAATTCTAACTGGATTTAAGACACTTGATATCATTAGCAGCACAACCCTCCCCCTCCTCTACACTGTCTATGATATGTAGAGGAGGGGGGGGAGTGTATGTAGACTATGCTGTCTACACTTCCTAAAAATACTGTACTCTGTAAAAATACCAGTTAGTACGTCTGCTTCTGATAACCAACTCTCACTAATGCCTACAACATGAACTCCCAAGATATTAACCAAGACAACAAACTCTACTCTTTGTGTCTGACACTCCTAGCATTCGTGTACAGACATAAAATACCTGCATACTCTTTTGCATACACTTGTCTATGGTCTGCATGACACAGTTCAACAACTTGCAAATCTGTGTTCTTATCTAGTTCCTTACTTATGCAGAGATTGGGACATTATATTAAGCACTATGTAGTCTATATCTGAGTTATAAGTCAACAATTAGAAATGAAGGAGATACACGGGAAGATAGTCTGATGTTAAATCAGATGCACACATGAGTGTACCTAGTGTTTCCAAAATCCCGACATTTTGGAACCTTCGGGAATCGAGAACAGGAAATCGTGTTTCCCGAGAATTCCCAAAAGAATCTTTTTTTATTTAATTTTCGTTGATCATCTGTAATAATGGCTATAACAGTAAACGTTAATAAACAGAAAAGCCATAGAGAAGGTGGTGCAACCGGGGTTCGTGGCCCCGGCGCAGTCTTTCAGAGGTTTCAAGACACTGCTATATGTAAAAGGTCAAAGCAAAAAATGAGTAAATAAAATTTCCTGAATGGAGGTCGACTGGAATTTCATGACTAGTGCATCTCTTGCCCTGAGCGCTAAACATGGTCAAGGGATCACTACGGTATCATTTTAGCTAGGTTTGTTATATTTCAGGTTTTCTCAAAATATAAACAATGTAATTAATGCAAACTTTATTTAAACAAACCTTATAGTATATAATGAGATTTTACATATATCACACAATGTATTAACATTCCCAATCTCATTTAAATATTTTATTTATTAAATACTTCAAATAGTTTTTGTCATTTTTAAAAGGAAACTTTAAGAAACAGAGAATTAATTGCCCAATAAGACAATCATGATCTTCGCTTTGTAACAAATATACTTGATGTGGAAAAATTTCTTTCATTTTCTGTAGATGTTGGTCGAATTGTTAAGAGTGCATCTTCAAGTTGGGAGCGAGAGAATGCGTTGCTTCATATAAGCTCATTTCCTTCCTTAGAGAAGCAAATATTTTAGTCATAGGCCATCTTCTGGACTCTACTCCTGAATAAACTACTCTCTGATATCTCTCCATCAACCACCCACCTATCCATCTCACCAACCCTATATCCATTCCCATATGTTGCAGTTTACAGATTAGAATTCCATATCGTATCCTGTCAAAGGATTAGCCAAGTCCACCAGTATCACTATAAACCTATTATCCTTATCCAGTTCAGCCGTCACTGTGTTATAAAACTTGAGCAAGTTACTGAGGCATGATCTACCCTTCACAAAGCCATGCTGTCCCCCATACAGTATCTCATTTTCATCAATCCATTCCTGTATTTTTCCCTTGACTACTTTCTCCAAGACCTTGACAACGACTCCTGATATGCTGATCGGTCAGTAATTTGCAACCATAGTCTTGGTTCCGCCTTTATGTAGTGAAACTATTTTCCCCTCTTTCCACACCTTCGGGACTAAACCAGACCCAAGACTCAGATTAAACAACATGGTCAAGGGAACTGATAATTTTCAATTACATGCTGTCTCAGATAGTTATCCCTTAATGATTGAATAAAATCCAGTTCCTTCCTCACAGGTGTCCTCTCCTCCTTCCAATCAATGTTACCATAGTTGAAATCCCCCATAATAATTACCCTCCTTCCACTCATTTCATCAATTTGTTTATGCATACTATCCCCATCATCGATTCCATCACCTGGTCTATAGCAGCACCCAACTGTATATTTTATTCTGCCAGTCTCAATCTCACACCAAATAGCCACAAATGTGCTCTTTTCTCTATCCTGCAGTTCATCTTCTATTCTCCTTGGCTGCAGTTCATCAGCTATCATCAATAACACTCCTCTCCCGTTTTATTCTCTCTGTCCCTCCTAAACACACTATAACCTACACATTCTATCCCACTAAGTATGTCATCTTCCGTCAGCCATGTTTCACTAATGCCAATAACCTGTTGCCAGGAAGAGCCAACTAAGGCCAAAAATTCCTCCTTCTTGTTCCTAATACTCCTGGCATTAGTATACATGAAATGCAGCGGTCCCTTTGTCCCAACCCTATCTTGATGCATTAATCTAACTAACCCATTCCAATTACTTGTCCTTAGTACTGGCTCGGGTACATTATATACATTCTTACACTCAACCGTCTCACTGATGTCTGCATATTCACCCCCCCCCCCCTCCTTGGTAGTTCTAGTTTCCCTGGTTCTGCACATCCATTTTCACTTCATTCAGCAACACTTTTTCCAGTCTCCGCACACCAAATCCATTCAAATGCAGGCCATCCATCTTGTATAAATCCTTTCGCCCATCAAACTCATTCCACGAATTCCACACCACACCGTCTGCATAACCTGCGCATAAAGTCATTTGCGATTATGGCCCTCCTAAACTCCCCTCTGTCGTAGTGTGGCAACAGACTCACCATCGTAACTCTGTCACTCTTTTCTTTTGCTACCTTTAACAATACTTTCAAGTTCTCTCTCATAAAAAATTTACCTCCTTTCAATTCATTCGTACCCGCCACAACTATCAATTCTTTCACCCTCTGTTTTTGCGCTCTAATACTCTCACTTACATCCTTAAATTTCTAAAAACTTATAGATCTGATAGCTGGGTTAAAAATAAACCACTTGATCAAAATACTGCAGACCACAGATATGAAAGTTCTGAGAAAGATTAGAGAAGATGGCATCAATGGCAGTATCATACTAAAAATGAGGATGTTAGGAAAGCCTTTATTTACCTTTACCTTTATTAAGCATTCAGGAATGTGTTAGCAGAGCTAATCTCAGATGGTATGGTCACTTAAATAGAATGGGAGAGGAAAGATTATTAAACAAGCATTCTTTGCCAGATTGAAAGGAAAAAAAACCCAAAGAAGACCAAGATGTAGGTGAATTGATAAGGCAAGAAGTGCATTAGAAGACTGAAATACAAGATCTCAATACATAAGACAGTGTTCAAACTTCCAATTTTAACTTATAGATCTGATAGATAGATGTACAGCATTCTCTGTTCATGAACTGTGCCTAAATTATTAAATGAGTCCAAGCTGTTTAGGAACAAATTTATTTCAGGCCTCATGTTCACTACGTGCAGCTTTAGATACAAAAATGACTCATTTTTTCCCCCCCAACATTTATCATTTTACTGTCCTAATGGCATATCTTTGCAAGTATCCTTAGCACTTCTTTAGTTGTTTCTGTGCGGGAGTTTCATGAATTATGGCTGAGCAGAGTTTCAAAGGAGGTTTAAAAATCAGTAAGTTGTACATTGCATATTTTATATTTTTTAAGTTTTTTTTTTTTTAAAGTGATTCTCATCCACAAAAATTGTAAATATACAGTCCACTAGCTTCCATAAATTAAGGAACAAATAGAAAAATAGTGACAACTCAGGAGGAGGAGGGAAGACATATGAAAGTTACATACATTACATAGAAAGTGATACTAAGTCCAGTTCTTATACAAACGAGAGAACTGTCAGCAATACATGGAAATCAGCCACAGCATAAAAGTGAGTGTTTTGGAGTGTTCCGTTTCGTGTTTGGAATGAGAACGAGACATTTAGTGAGAGAATTCTTGGATATGGCTGTAAGACATTATTTGACTGATGTGCAGCCAAATGGAACAACACATGTGCAGCCAAATGGTTGCACATGTGTTGTTCCATGATTCATAGACTATGGGACCAATTCCAATCATAAACACCACCCTGGAGATAAAGTAAAGGAAACTACAACTACAGTGGGTGGCTGGTATCGACGATTATCTGCTTGCCAAAACAGAAGTGCTCCCCTAAATCAGCTATAATCTAACCTCATGTCAGCTACAGGAACTACTTCCACTATGTGCAGAAGGTTTTTGGTTCTTGTTTTCAAACTTATTTTCTTCTTTTAATAAAGTTTATGTATTTTAGTCTGCAGTTCACCTCCAAAAGCAGCTCAGCTTTGGTTCACTTTAAAAAAAAAAAAACTTTCTTGCACTCTTCTTTTCAATATGAAACTGAATTTTATCCTGCTCAAATCTAAATGGTGATCTGAACCAGTCGGTAACTCACTATCACCAATAATGTAGTCAATGGGACTTTTCTTATTTCTTTCATCTCCTATGTGAAGTTGTGCGCATTTATATGTTGACACAATGTTAATAATAACTAGTCCATGTTTTGAGCAGAAATCCAGCAGGTACTTACCATTATTATCAGCTTTCTCTTTGCTCCAAATTTTCCTAAAGCATTTCTATGTCTGATGATCATTTTCTACTCTTTAATATAATTTCCTTTTCCTTTTTTCACTGTGTCAGCTGCCTTCCCGAATGGCTCAAAAAATTCTTCCACTCCTTCCTTATTAGAACATTTTGTGGAACCATAGGAAACTCATTATCCAGTTCCCCATTCTAATATTTGCTCACATCACTACTTGATATTGCTTGCATTCCAGAAGATTATCCTCATATTTAGTATTGAATACTACAACAGCACTTTCCCAATGTGTTCAGATGACGACCACGAATAGTCGAAACGGTCCACACCCCGTCAACCACCTTTCCCCTTCCCCCTCCCTATTAAAAAAAAAAAAAAAAAAATTAACCCTTTCACTTTTTCCCCACCCTATATAAAAATATATGTTTCTATATGTTACGAAAAAAACCCGGGTTTTTCTAACTTATTCTACCAAACTGCCTACCCCCCCCCACACACACACTCTGCAGTTTTCGACATCGCAGACTGAGGAAAAGCCACAACACCCAGAAAAAGGTATGTGCAATTTTCTATTCCTTAGGCTACATATACTTTTTAGTACATCTACACTCATAATGCCCTAAGAATCCATGAGTAAATAGCCAATGACATTTAAACAGGGGTACTCCTAAACTGAAGCAGGCAAAATAGCTGTAATCATAATAGTTTATAAAGAGGAGTAACATGGGAGTTTTCCCAGAAATAATATACTACAACTGCTACTATTTTTCCCTGATTGTTATTGCCTGAATATAACATCTTGTATCTGTTGCTCAGAAAGATCATTTGCCTTCTTTGTTTCAGTAACACCCATTATGGAAATTACTTATCCAATCCAATCTTCTGCTAGTTCCCTTGCTTTCCCATTCATGCTACTTATGTTTATAGTGCCAATCTTGACTTCTGCTGATGATTATATATACATTTTAAATTAAATATTTAATACTACTCACTGATCATGGTTAAAACAAAGAATGAAATAAACAATGCCTGAGCTAAAAAGAAAAGGTGATTACTTTATAAGAAAAATTTGAAGTAATGAAAGGATCTGAAAGTGATGATAGTGAAGCAAAAAAAAAAAAAAAAAAAAAAAAAAAAAAAATAGATAATTGGGAATGAATAATTCAATAGTACAAATTATTTTAAGGCAAAGAAAAATGAAGTTGCATCCACTTCAGCAAGTTTGCAGACCACTAGAGAATAGATGCATTGCAGTGATTGAAATGCATCTTTTATAAATTTGGATCAAAGATTGTAATCAAAAACTAAGTTCTATTAGTATGGCATGCATTAGGCCTCTTTACTGCAGTGAAAGAAAACAGTATTCAAGTGGAAATTGAAGAAACTCTTAGTGCTAGTTCTGGATTTGTTCAAATAACATGTGAATCTGCAAGTACAGATAAAGAGAATGCTGCAAAATTTCCAGACATTTGAAAGAAATAGAAGAATTTTATAGTAATAATTATTGATGTTGATGAAAAAAGATTATTCTGGAAATCCCTTCCAAAACTTTTCACGTTAAGAAAGAAAAATCTCACCCTGGTTATAAAGTGTTCAAAGATGGAGTAACACTTATTAGAAGATTTCAAACTGAAACCCATGTTAGAGTATTCATACACAGAATCGTAGGGATCTGAGAAGCATAACCAACAATTACTACCAGTCAATTGGCATGCAAATAAAAAAAAGAAATAAAAAGTTCCCAAATCTCTTTTTGAAGACTGGTTTACATGGTATTTTCACCATCAGGTAAAATTTAATGCAAGAAAAATAATCTTAATTTTTCAAGCTTTATTAATTTTGGATAACACCTGGCCAACCAACAGGAAAATACAAAGTATTTCTACCAGCAAATACATTATTATTACATCCTATGGACCAAGGGATGCTACTTGGTGGGAGACGATGCTATTTCATTCCCAGAGTTTTGGAAAATTATCCTATAAGGGGATTTCATTGAAAATATTCATGAATCATGGCAAGAAGTGATATCAAGCATTATGATAACAATTCAGAAATGTTTTGACACATACTGCAAATTATTTTGTTGGCATCCCTAAACAAGTGGATAATGTTATTGAAGAAATAAGTAACATTGAAAGAGAGCTGCTTCATTTAGATGAAATGGATATCATGACATTTACAAACTACTTGAATCATATTCAAGTAATAACAATGTAACTTATTTACAATGATCTCCTTAGATGAATAGTGTGGATACAAAGATGCAGACAAGTAAGTTTATGAAACATATGTGAAGGAGATAAATTATGTAAAGGATTCCACAATTTAGGAGCCTTCAACAAGTAACAAGTGCTAATTCTAACATCAGGCAAAGTATGCAAGGCCACTGAAATTAAATCAAAGATGCCCAAGAAATTATTCTTGTTTAATCCTTTAACTAAGTGTAAATTATTTCATTAGCCACTATATACAAGTAGCCTGTACAGTAGTTTGTGCATGAAGTATCTTCACGACTAGGCTACTTGTATATAGTGGCTAATGATCTCACACTAATTGCCTTAGTAGCCAATAATGCAAAGCATATCTCCTTTTGGGTGTATAATGGTATTCAGTATTATGGGAAGGGATAGCACTCAGACTGGTTAGCTGTGAAGATACTTCGGATGCTAACTTTGTTTACTTACACTTGGATAAAGGATGAAACCAAGAATATAATTTCTTGGCATCTTTAATTTATAGTATAAACCGAGGGGGGGGGAATCTTTCAACATCTATCTCTGATCCAGATTATTTTAATATAATAAGGTGATATACCTTTTTACTATTTGTATATGGGAAATATGATTTCTGCATTACTTCAGCCTTGGTATCTCTTCTGGGTCTGGCTCCCATTCTTCATCAGTTGGAGCAAGGTTGCATTACTCTTTGCACTGGTTCTTGGATCTTTCTTGCAGGAAGTCGACAATATAAATACTGTGCAAGGAATAACAGCTCCTTCAACTATGTTAGAATATTCCGACGATGTAGTAAGCACTTTGAAGGATAATGATTCCATATACATCTTTTTTTGGTATTTTGGAAAAATTCAGCAAGATTGGTGAATTAATTGCTAATGCAGACATGACAAATTAAAAGTTTTGGGAAAATGGAATCTTGGAGGCATTCCTTTTGGACTAATCCATAAAAGAGAACCCCCTCACTATACTTGGAATTCCCTTCTCCACTTACCCAATATTACCAGTTCAAGAACTTGTGTACAAAAACTTTGAAACCTTAGAAGACTGAAAAATAGGGTCACTTTCCTTTTCTTCTAAAGCCATAGTACTCAAAACCATAATCTTTCCTGCTCAGTTGCACATAATAAATATTACAGACATCACAGAAGCTGAAGAAAAGCAATTATATAGTAAACCTCTGCAATTTTTTTGGACAGCTGATACCAAGAAGTTAAAAAGGAATTTCTTCAACTATCACAGAAGCATGGAGGATTTGGGCTTCCAGTCTTAAAATTCTGCAATTTAAGCAATACAACTTAAAAAATCCATAAAATATTGTAGACCTTCTCCTGTACTACCTGAGTTTTCATCTTTCCTTGTTTGGAATAAATGATTATAAAGGTCCAAAAAGCTGAGATTGTTCCTGAGTACTACAACACTCTGGCACTGACATTCTTTCCATTAAAAAAAAAAGTAAAATTTGGTATGAAGATATCTTTAATCTCTTTCACTGTGAACTTCCACAGTTGGGTACTGAAAACAACACTTTATTTCATAACTTACTCAAGTTCCTCCCTAACATGAGGGATCTTGTTTGGAGAATTGCATATGGTCACCTACCAGTCAATACCATCAAATGGAGATACTTTAACATTGGAGATCCAATCTGTGACTGATTGGAAATAGTAGAACATGCATTCTACAGCTGCTCTCTTGCCCTATGTATTTGGAACAGTTTATGTAATATGTTGAGTATTCCATTACTTACAACAGAACAGATTCTTTTTTGTGCAATACTTGCCACCTGTCAGCAATGGGAAGAGAATTTTGATTTTTATAATTAATGGCTTAAAATACCATTTATGGAAGGTTAGGAAGAAACGTAGATTTGAAAACCAGCAATATGACATTTAAATGCTTTACAATATTGTATTGCAGAAATTTTATTGTTCAGTCAGAAGCATTCTAGAAGATATCAATTTTTGACTAGATGGTGTAGACCATCCACATTGTGCAATATTCACCTCGGGAGATAAAATTTTTACTATAAGGTTTTTTTTTAAATGGTTCCATCCTTTTAGTTCAATGTGGTTTTATAGTCAATTGCAGGGATGACTGGAGAGCAATCACAGGCAGAGACCAACTCAAGATGGTTAACTCAGATAAGACAAACTACCTGGGTATCAGTCATCTTTGTGCTTTAGTTTCAATTTGTCTTTTGGTTGTTCATCTGCATGAGACTGGTGAAAAAGGAAAAATGATAGCCTTCGGGTTAAACGATGGTATAAAAGAGCTGAGTCCTCTCTCTCTCTCACATACTATCGTTTCTTTCTCCTAATACTATCAGGCTCTCTTGCACCACTAACTACTCTAAGCCTATGATGAACACCCTTTACTTTTTCACCTCAAGAAAGGTTGAAACCAATCTGAGTAGTTGCCCTTCCCATAATGCACAGCATCACACATATCTAAAGGGAGGGGGGGGGGTGCTTTGCATTACGAGATACTAAGGCAATGAAGTCATTAGTCTCTATATACAAGTAGCCCAGCCGTGAAGACACTTCATGTGCAAACTTTGTTTGCTTACACTTGAGTAAAGGATGAAACCAAGAATATAATTTCTTGTCATCTTTAGTTTATCAGATACCCCCAAGTGAAAAAATTTTCAAAATTAAATATGTTAATCCAAGGTTAGTTAGTGTGTGCCATTAGTGCTGTTATTTATAATAAGAAAAACTAATAAATATAAATAATAATAATGAAAAAATATGGGCTTTTTTTAGATAAATTTGTTTAATTAACACATTCAAGAGCATTTTCAGCATTTAAATTACCTGACAGCATTTTTCAGTAGTTCAGGAAGAATATAATCTAGTGGAATCTGAATGTATGGAAAGGAGCAAGTTAAATGACCATTCAGTTTAATGGGTGGAGCTTTTCCATATTTGTGAATGGCAACTTGTCTGAAAAAGAGATAATAATGATAAGAGCCTATGAAGTACAATATATTTTTTGATAATCATAAGGACAATTAGCTTATTCAATGAAGAATATGAATATGGTGACAATTAAAAAAAAAAGTAAGAGAGTATACGATTTCAAGGAAAGTTTCATTAAATTTCATTATATTTCAATTACAGCCAACCCACTATAAGCAAACTCTTTGCTGAATTCACTCAGTATAACTAAAATTTCCAAGCCAGTCTTGTACACATACAGACCATTGAATTAGAAACCTTTATGTAGATTCAATGGAAAAATAACCCGCTTTGCTTGTCTAAGAGGCATAACTGTGGTCCTAAGACAGTCTGTCAGGAACAAGATCACTATTGTCTGAGAAGGCTTGTACAGATAAACATAACTTCAACTTCCTGTGTGCAGTAATTGACCAAAGCATTTTTAATGAAGGCTGTTCGCAACCCATATCTCACCGAACTATGCACAGGGAATTGAAGAGAATCAGTACTGGCAGCAGTATGCCTATATGGAAACCACTGATTACCACAAAGAACCAGAAAGTTCATCTACAGTGGTGTCAGGAATACCATGACTGGACTATGGAAGACTGGAAAAGTCATGGTCTGAGAAGTCACAGTACACCTTGTTCTGTATAGACTTAGTTTGTCTTTTGTACTTGTTTCTGTTTCTTATTGACTGTTAACTTTAGATCTAGGTGGTTGATGTCTTGTCTTTAATCAATAGTAGCAGAGAGTTTAGCAGGAGCCCCATGAAGCAATGAATCCAGCTTGCCTTTCAAATACAAAAAGGTTTTGGAGGTGGTTTCATGGTGTGAGGAATGTTCTGTTGGTACGGAATGGGTCATCTGATATTGCTGGAAGGTTGGGTGTCCTTCAAGGAATATCTGAACATTGTTGCCAAAGTTAACATCATGCAACGTTGACTTTTTTTTATCCAGCAGTTGAGGTAGTTTCATGGATGAAAATGCTACTGTCCATCATGCAAGAATTATTCAGCTGTGGTTCAACGAGCATGACAGCAACTTCCACCATCTTCATTGGCTCCACAAAGCCCAGATATCTGAAACACATTGAGAATGTATGGGACATGTTAGTTAGAAAAACAGATCTGGGAGCAAAGTCCTCTGCCATCAAATCTGAACCTGTTAAAGGATGGTAAATGCCTGGTATGTTTAGACGTAGATGCAATCCAACACCTTGGGAAATCTATGGTAAACTGCATACATGCTATAATTCAGGTTAAAGGAGATCCAACAGTATTAAATAAGTTTCTAATTCAGTGGCCAATATGTGTAGTATCAATTATTTCAAGTGTACCATTTCCCAGGAGTTAGTTCATACTAATTCATTCACATATTGTTTAACTGGATTTTTCCACTTGAAGTTTAGAAAATTATAGAATGGTGAAAACAGACCAGAAAAATAAAAATATACATAATATCTCCAAATAAATATGTAATTCCATGCTGCCAATGAAAAATTTTTCCAGTAAATGTCTTAAAAAACATATCATGTACATCAGGCATGTTAAACTCAAGTCTTGTGAAAGGACACAGCCCTTGTATGATGCTAAGCTGAGAGGGCTGCACTGTAAACATTCAAATTAATTTCAATAGTGACCGTGCACTGCTTCATGAATTCATCTTCAGTAAAGCACTTTTTGGAAATGGTTGTGCAACATCATAACTAGCCCTGATGACTGCTTCATTCTCTTTACTGACTTCAATTAACAAATAGTGTTTATTAAGAAGCTAATATAAAATCCTTGAACCTATTTTACCTTTGTACTGATTGTATTCAGAATGATGAGTTATGTAGTGGTGTTTTAAATTACATTCCTTAGGAACATCAAAGTTCTGATTACAGATTAAGAGAGTAATCCAATGTTTTACTATGTAAAAGTAAAGCAGCTCAATACTTGTGAAGAAACATGTTCTGTTCATGAAATTTTCTGGTTAACTTTGGCAAACATCTTCATTTAAACACAACTCTTCGTTGACAATTTGGCTCCAAGAACATATTTCTGATGCAATATCTTACTGAATCTGCCTGATGTTATACACAATGGACTTCTTCCATTTGCAATATTATAAGGTTGCTAAAAAGTTTTAACAATTTTCCCCCCTTTAATCTCAAATTCTATGCACACATTAATCATTACAGAAATCGGAGGAGATAATAAATAACAAAAACTGCATTTATATCAAAACACCACAATTTATAATGGCAATGCTCAGATTAACTCAATGAATGAATTATTATCTACTGCAAGCACATACTTTTCCCTAGAAGCCAGTCTGAACTTTTGGCACCACCATGATACCAGTGGAGTATTCTATCTAGCAGGACAATTTCAATTTGATTTCTAATGTGAGGGGTATTTATTGATTTAATACGCACAGAATTTTCTATTTTTTTTTTTAATTTTTATATTACTTTATTTAATTGACAGGAAAAAATTTGTCATAGGAGAATGCACGTCATACAGAACAAATACATGCAGAGATGTGTATAAATACACTAAGATATTTGGCTAGATAAAAATTATATCATGTTAAAGAATTCCACAGTTGAAATCCATCTACTAATTACACATAATAGTGCCTCACAGTATAAACATCAGAGAAAAGTACTTTGAGTTACTGATATTTCACTAGATTTCACACATAAATTACAATGGTCAAATACACAGCAGTCAGATTTTTACAGAAAAATTGCTAAAAAGGAACTAATATTCCATCAACGTGTCCTTTAACCCTACGGAGGTCACGGCTGATCTGACAGATACAAACAAATTGTTTAATATAAATATTCTTACACATATCCAGTGTATAGCTTGGAGGTCATGAGTAGCTGCGCATGCATATATTACAAGTGATATCCCACACTGTTCATGCAGTCAGTTTTGGTTTAACACGTGTTATGTAAAGTTGTGTGATGAAGAAAAAGGTGGCAAACCTTTTGGCAACTCCTATAGGTAAAGATGACCTTGTTACTGCTTCTGTCTGGTATCTCCAACTCTGGGCCTGGCTCCCACTGAAGAGACCCCAATAAAGGTCTAAACTAGTCTGGGTAGTGGCCAATCCCTTAATGCATAACAGTATACATATCCACAAGGAGATGTGTTTTGCATTATGGGAGATACTGGGATAGGAGTGTTGGTAGCTTGCTCCACCTTTGCTACGAGTTGCCTGGTGTTGTACTACTTACCCAGGTAAGATAGTACAACACTATATTCAGTCCTGAAGATATTTTCAGATGCAAACTTTGTTTGCTCTCACTGGGATAAAGGATTAAACTAAATTTATCATATCAAAGTTGTATGATGTTTCATAGTAAATTGTATCTGAGAGATATTGCGACATCCGATATCAGTATAGTATTGATTTAGTTTTTTATTTTTATTATTTACCATTGAAAATGGCTGGAAAAATATATCGATTGGATAATCCATCAGATGTTGAAGAGATTCAGCGATTTTGTTATTCTATTCCAATGATGAGAATGATGGAGTCAAATACAAAAGAGATATTTGATAGTAAATTGTATCTGAGAGATACCATGAACTCCAATATCAGTACCATATTGGTTTAGTTTTTTTTTTTCTTTGTTCAATAATTTCTAGATTGTAAATGAAAATAAATAAACCATTATGTATTATATCTGCAGTGTTTTTTTTTTTTAAGTTTTTATCGCATTGTAGCACATACTAGTAACGAATGTATTTCTCAGATACATGCGACCTATGCTGCAATTTTTTCGACCATGACCTCCACAGGATTAAGGACCAGATAAAAACTGGAATATCATGTTAGAATGGCTGTCTCTCAGATGTTAGGAAAATTAATTCAAACATAAATTACTGAAGCCAAGAGTAGTATTTCATAGCTCATGCTAATTCTAAAAATTAGTCTCTCAGACTATTAGCAACTTGCTGATGCATTATTTCATCTGTTGTATGGAGGGCGTGTGGCCATTGGCTATAAAGGTGTTGTGAAGATAACAGTTCTGTGGCAAGAACTATCATTAGAATAAATAGCTCTATGAGGGTGTGTTTTGAGGATGCCATACTAACGGGATAGTATAGAGAGAGAATGTTAACAATGTTCAGATAATAGAGGGGTGAGAGTATGTTTTTTGCTGTTTGACAAGTTTGTGAGAAAGGCTGTCTGTACTCAACAACGGGGTATCAGGTTTCTGAATTTTCTTACTATTTTTTTCATGCTCATCCACCCATATGGGTGGATGAACATAAAGCACTGACAGTATCCCTTACCAATGATCTCTTCAAGATACATAAGCTAGGTGGTCCATTAAGACCAGTTGTAGATGGCATTGGCTATCCCCACATAAAGTTTCCAAATACTTGTCTATGTTATCTTCATTTACTGGAAAATCTGCTTCTCATACCAAGAATCAGTGGCGCACCCAGAGGGGGGGGGGAGGCCAGGGGATCTTGCCTCCTCCAAAGGGGGGGAAAAACACTAGAAAGTTTCCCAAAAATCTTTTCCTAATTAAAATAAATTTTTTTATTTACGTTGTGTCGCGTCTTCTATTCCTATACTACTTATGAATTAGCGATCATTGCAGATGCTCAGTCATAGGTCATATGCGATGCGTAGTGTGTATTCTAAAATTGTCTACTCAACTCCCCCACCCCCAAGATTAAATCCTGAGTGTGCTACTGCCAAGAACTCCTTATATTTTAAAACAAAAGTTTGCAATCTTCATTTAGAACCTTCAGATATTATGATTAGTCTTGATATAGTATCTCTTTTCATGAACTTTCCTTTACAGATACTATTTTTTTTTTTCTAAGATTAGCCGGCCCAGTTGGCCAAGTGGTTAGCGTATCCACTCTTCAGCCTTTTGGCTGGAGAGTGGATATATCGAATCCCGTCATGGGCATGGATGGCGTTGGTGTGGATGACGAAGGTAGTTGCAGCTGGTGGAGATGGAGAGTTGGAACCCTTCCTCAATGAGTCTTTGGACTCCCTGGAGGTGTTATGTAATAATAATAATAATTTTCCACAGGATGTTACCAAATTTTTTGACTTTGTAATCCACTCTGGTTATTTCAGTGTACAAGACAAATTATACCAACAGATTGAGGGCACAGCTATGAGTAGTTCCCCCCCCCCCCCCTCTGCTATTGCCAATTACTATATACAGCATTTTTAAGATCTCCTTAGACATTTCTCCTAAACCTGCAGTGTGGTACAGATTTGAAATGAGTTTCAAAAATAAATGTGTTGCACCCAAGAATTCAATTTACCTTAGAAGAGGAGAATTAGATGTTTTAGTTCTTCATCAACCAGATAGTTTACAATTTTCTGTTTTTAGAAAAGAAACTCGTAACTATCGTTATATCCATGCTACTTATCATCCCAACGTAAAAGTTGGAACCAAGACTTAACTGCATTGTAATTATACAGTGGTCTGGAAAAACTTTGAAAAACTCCACTGAAAAACTTTGAATTATATCAAAATCTGCTTTTCATGAAAATTACTTTAATGAATCTTTTATAAAGAAAGTCTTTAACAGCTTTAAGCCACTGGCCTTTAGATCTCCTGAAGATATCATTCAGATTCTACACTGTATATTAAAGGAATTTCTGAACATGTTGCTACAGCCTTAAGATCTCTTAATATTGCAGCATCCTTTTGTCCAGTGAGGAAAGCAGAATGGAAAAAGACAAGCTTTCTCCACTTAGCCTTCCAGGTGTCTACCTAATCTCCATACTTTTTTGGTTTGTCTTACTTTGGACAATCTGGCAGATCTGTAGATATCCATCATGAGGAAGAAATTTTACATCCTTTACCATGAACCAGAATAGTCTCACCTACATGTGTGTAGGTGAGAACATGCCATCTCAACTAAACATAGGATACTTTGGGAAAAAACTCAACTTTTACATAAATATTGTAAGCAGTAATATTGAATAACATAATAACTAGAATGTGTCAGAAGAGAGGATTGGAATGTGTGGATGTTTGGAGGGCATTGGAGGACAGAGAGGAATTGTATGCGAGACGCCGTTTGCATTTGCATGAGGAAGGACGTAGGCATCTGGAGAGATTGCTGTTCTGAACGAGTTGGTGTGTCAATGCAGGGAAACTAGAATGCCCAATGTGGATGGTAGCTCGGTGGCCTGTGGTGGGAATGGGTACTTCGGAGAAGGGGGACAACATCAGATAATGCTGACCCCAGTGGAGTCTAAAGGAGATAATGCTGGGTACAGAAACAGTGGCATTTTTATGCTTTATACTAATGCCAGGAGTATCTGGAATAAAGGAGAGGAATTGGTGGTGCTGGTAGCATCAGCCTGGCCAAAGATTATTGGGATCACTAAGATGTGGTTGACAGAAGAGGATATAATAACAGGAATAGAAGTAGCAGGGTACAGCATTTTTCGGCAGGATAGGAAGTGAAAGAGTGGTGGTGGAGTACTGCTTATGATAAGTGATGACCTATGTCCTCTAAGAGTGGAGACTTTGAAAGGCAGTGACACTAATGATTTTGAAAGCATATGATGTGAGGTAGAGGTGGGCAAGACAGCATATTTAGTGGGGTGTTGCTACAGATCCAGGAGCACAGAAGGTCGGGACCAGAAAATGTTTAGACAGTTGAGCTTGGCAAGTGCAAGAAGAATGACTTATGGGAGATTTTAACTACAGCAGTATAAATTGGGGAGAGGAAGATGCATGTAGCAATAAGGGAATGGAATTTCTAGAATTCTTGAGGGACAAATGTCTTAGGCAACATGTAATAGAGGGAACAAGACGTTCAAGAGTTTTGGATTTGTTCATAGCATCAGAAGAGTTGATAATAAGTGAGATGACATCTCTCCCACCAGTTGGAGAGAGTGACATTGTGGTTTTGACTTGGAAGATGAATACACATACAGAAGTATCAAAGAGACAGGAACGTATGTGGAATTATAAGGCAGGTGATTATAATAGTCTTAGACATCAACTTTGGCAAGTTTCATGGAGAGAGGAATTGCAAGGCTAGGATATCATTATTGCTTGGGAAATTGCTGTATTCCACAAGTGAAGAGGACACGATTTGGTGTAAAGTGGATGATAAACAATATTAAACAGGAACTTCATGTGAAAAGGAGGCTATGGAAGAGATATAAGGAGACAGGTGAAGTACAGATGCATGAAGAATATAAAACACAGGTCAGGACAATGACTAGTATGTTAAGGAAGGCGAAACTGGAATATGAGAAGAGATAGACCCTAAGATCCAAAAAAAAAATCCTAGGGAATTTTTAGCTATGTGGCCAGTAGGAGGAGAAATGATTGTGGAAGAATGACATTGTGGGATAAAAATGGAATAGAGTGACTGATACAGATGTTCAATGAACACTTTATTGGTGTATTTCATCCTGGAGGAGTAAATTTTAATACTAGAGGGATAGGGCAGGTTTGAGGTTTAGAGGTGCAGGAGGAAAGCATGTTCCAAATACTGAGTACGCTGGATGTCAGTAAAGCTGTGGGACCAGATGGTATTTCACCACGAGTTTAGAGAGATTGTGCTAAAGAACTGACAGCTCCTTTGACCTGGCTTTTCAATGAAAGTCTGGCTATGGGAAAGGTGCCCAGGGAATGGAAGTAAGGTAAGATAGTGCCATTGCATAAGGGCTGGAGCAGAGTGGAAGTGTCTAATTATAGGCCAGTTTGTGTCATCAGTAGTTGTTAAGATCTTGGAGAAATTAGTTAGGGACCGTATACAGCACTGGGCAAATGAGGGTAATGTTATCTGTGAGAGTCTACATGGATTTGTCAGGGGTACTCTTGTTTTAGTAATATGCTAGCCTTTTATAATAAAGTTACAAGAGCAGTAGATGAGGGAAAAACATATACTGCCATTTTCTTGGATTTAGCAAAGGCATTTGACAGGGTGCCACATGATAAGCTGATATTTAAGTTGCAGCACATGGGTTTGGATGTCAGGTTGGTCAACTGGATTTAGGATTGGCTGTCCAATAGGTATCAGAGTTGTGTATGATGGGGCAGTTTCAAGGAGGCAGAGGGTTACACGTACTGGAGGAAGTAAGGGAGACATGAGATCGGGGGATTGATAGAAACCTGAAATTCAGGGGACATATTGCAAAGGTGGTAAAGGTAACACAGAGGATCGCTGCAATAATGAGAAGGACACTGACCTGCAGAGATAAAAGAATTATCTTTCCGTTGTATAAGACTCTGATCAGATCACACTTAGACTATTGTTCTCAGATTTGGTGCCCAGGATTTGAAGGGGATAAATTAACCGTGGAAAGGGTACAAAGGTAGATAACAAAGATGGTTTCAGGACTGTACAATGTTAGTTATGAGGATCGGATGAGAGAATGTGGAGTGCAGAGTTTGGTGGATAGAAGAAGGAAAGGTGATATGATTGAGACTTTTAAACTGTTGAGAGGTGGTTACAGAGTTGACACTGGGGTGTTCTTTTGCTTGATTGAACAGCAGTAAATTCCTGTTTTTTTAAATCAGGAATTTACTGATAGTGTTGTCCTAATGATGCTGTAGTTTTTTTGTTTGTTTTTTAAATTGATTCTTTTATTGTAATTTATTTTGTGTTCCACTGTTTTTGTACTGAAGATGCATTTGATACTTTGACAAAAATTTTTACATCTGATACATTTATTTCATGTGAGTTTAAGTTTCATTCTTTAATTTTTAAAAATAGGAGTCTTGTAGAAGACTGTTCATTATTATTATACCGCAGAACAGAACATGAAGACCGATTGAGAATTAGTGGACTGCAGACACTAATACAGAGGAAAGAGGAATGATATGATTGTGACTTAAACTTCTGAAAGAGTCACACAAGATACCAATATATGGAATTTTTCATTTTATGGAGGGTGGAGAGAGGATAAGAAGGCATCCGTAGAAATTGAGAATGAAAGCAGTCAAGAAGGGTGAGAGCTAGATTTTTCTCTCAGTGGTGAATGGCTGGAATGGATTACCTTTGAAGGTTGAATACAGGTAGTGTGAATGAATTTTTTTTTTAACTGAATAAAGCAATTAAAAAACCATCACATGAAAAAACTCAAGTCCATCAAACAGTAAGCTATAACTACCACACGATCTTGTAAAAGTTAATTTATTCATCAAGCCACTCAGCAAAGCAGTCAACCTGTCAGTTGAGGTTGATTTTGCCATCACACCAAAACAAATATCTGTTCTAGAAATCATGACCAGCATTGAACATGGAATCTATAATTTGTTTCTTATCTCGGCTTGTGATATTTGTTTGGACGTAGCCAATTTTATTCTGATAAAATCGAAACTGCCAAAGAACAAAATTCCACCAAAAAGAAATAGCACTTAAAAAAAAAAATTGTTATAACCAAACCGGATAAGGGTAATGCAGCTCTCATGATGTATCAAAGAGACTATAATAATAAAAAAGATGATCTTCTAAAAGACTCCTTTACTTAAAAGGTTACAGATCAAAGTCCCACTGATTCTCAGAAAAAAAAAAAAAAAAAAAAAAAAAATATATATATATATATATATATATATATATATAAGAGTTGCATCTTAGCCTAAAGAAATTACCAGAAAATAAATCTTCCCATGTTAAACTACACTGGATATATAAAGCACCAAAAAATTCATAAACCCAATTACCGCCTTTGTTTTATGACAGAATGGCATGTTTGTGGGCAGTGTCTAAACAGTTAAAAAAAAAAAACTCACTATTTCTCCCGTCACAGGAAACACTCCCTCCTTGCAGAAGAGGAGGAGAAAAAGAAGCAGCTAAGCTCAAAGTTTAAAAGTTCAAAAATTTACCTCTGTTAATACAGCAATTGGAATGTTAGAAGAAATGGACCCCTACATGAAGAGATTTAGTAAATCAGAATGAATGATGCATGCCAATTGCTTGCTACACAGAAATTTATGCAGAAAAGAAAAGGCAAACTGGACTAGACTAAGGTGGATGTGTAATGTAAACATTTTTAAAGAGGACCAGGAGTGGGCTTCTCTAAAATGTTGAGCATAAACCTTCAACTAGTTATGCGTCTATGAACCATCCTCAGAACAATTTGTTCCAAATCCTTAATTTGTTGTTGATGACCTTGCCTCCTCCAATGAATCATCTCATTAATAAACCAGCATCTTTGAAGTATTAACCTTGTTCTATGTGTTTTCAAGTAATTATTTTACAGGTAAATACACAGAAGCATTGTATAGTAATCCCTCAATTAATGCACCCCCCGATTAGTGCATCATTTTTTTTCGATACCAAAATTAGATTAGTGTGCCTACATACATCTTAAAAATAAATGTTACAGATTTTAAAAATTTTCTATCTATACATTTTTATGGCTAACTATTTTAAAAAATCACTCCCCAGAATGATATAATTTAGTTACTGATTTAAAAAATTTTACAAAGTTATTTTTAATGGCATACTACACTACTTCCATGTACGCTATGTATACTATGTTCCAAATTTTTACCGCCAAAATTTATGTCATCTGCTAATTACATAGCATTTTCCTGATCATATCTCGTACCTCCTTTGCAATTATTTTCCTTACATTTTTTTTTTATTTTAAAGTATTTTCCCAACCTTTCATCATGAGTAAAAGAATTAGTGAGCAAAAAAAGTGAAAGTGTGAAAATGACTCGTTGGGAGAAAAACTTGAAATAATAAAGAAAGTGAACAAGGCGAGTCCAGAGCAAAGATAAGACAAGAACACAAAAATGGGTGAATCAACTATAAGAGTAATTTTAAGCAAAGCTGCTGAATACAAAGTATTATAATGACTGAATTAGAGACTTGTTTGCACACGGATCAAAGATTGTAACCAAAAACAGATCCTGCTAAGAACTGATCTAATTAAATCAAAAGCATTAAGTCTCTTTGCAACCTTGAAAGAAAGGGCTATCAATGATAGAAAAGAAGAATTCCACATTAGTGCTGGGTGGTTTGAGAAATAGCCTACATGATGGTCTAATCACAGGCGAAGCTGCAAGTGCCGATAAGGAGGTGGCTGCAAATTATCCAGAGATCTGAAGAAAATTGTATAAGAAAGGGGCTATTGTGACTAACAAATATTTAATCGATGAAACTGGCCTGTTTATTGGAAGCCAATACCTTCCAAGACTTTTCTGACTAAATCAGAGAAATCTCAGCCTGGTTATAAAGTCGCAAAGTCGAATGAAATTACTGCTAGCAATATGTGATTCATTTTGGAAGCCCATTCTTCCACATCGTGCAAACGATTTTAAAGGCTTTTCAAATGAATCTAAGTTAATTAAATCTCATTCTGAGAAACTGAGCGATTCCAACCTGCTAAATTTAGATCACAGTGGGATGATCCTGAAGAATATGAAGAAAATTTAATCACTGATAAGCCCAAAGAGATTTCACAGAAACAAATTTAAAATATTTTTCGTGCAACCCAAACTTTTAAATAGCAATGCTTAGAGACTGACCTTTGTGAAGAGAGAAGCAGGAAAATTTACAGAAGAGGCAGTTGTATGAAAAAAAAGAAACAGAATGCCTGCCAGAATAATAGATTTATATTTTGAATATGTTTTATTCAAAAAACAGCTTCATAGTTTTCCTTTAACTATGCCCTGAAACATACCCTAATTCTTTTATAAAAAAATCAAGGGTAAAACAAGAAACTTGAGGGACAAATTATACTTTTTTTCCATAGGTTATTATACTCGATTAGTGCGTTTTCGATTAATGCACCTGTTTTAAAGAATGCATTAGGCGCACTAATCGAGGGATTGCTGTATACTCATTTTTCATTATAGCATAGTACTATATGAGGGTTGTTTGAAAAGTTTGGTAAAAAAAGTTAAACACATTTTTTCGGAAAAAAATCACCTTCATTCTCATCATAGTCTCCATCGAGGTCTACACATTTTGTTCAGAGAGTTTCCAATTTTTTCATACCATCTAAAAAGTAGGATTTGTCAAATTTTGCAAAATAGTCATTGACAGCCTTGATGACATCCTCGTTCAAAGAAAATTTTTTCCCACCAGGCCAAATTTTTAAGTTTGGGAACAAGAAGTCATCATATGGTGGATATGGAACCAATTCAAACCTCACTTCGTGAAATTTTGCCATTGTGACGGTGCATTGTCTTGATGAAAGAGCACTTTTTGGTGCACTAATCTTGTCCGTTTTTTCTTCAGTTCTTTTAAACGGTCTAACAATGACATACAATAGACTCCTGTTGTTATTATTATTATTATTATTGTTGTTCCGGGAAACTCCAAGGAGTCGACAGACTCATCGAGGGAGGCCCTAACATCATGTCTGGAACAACTATTCAACATTCACACAGTTTCTATCATATCTTGCCTTGAACTCATTCACGGTCGTAGCACCCACAACAGACTCTGGAAGCTTATTCCACTCATTCACCACTCTTCAAGTAAAAAACCTAGCTCTAACACCCTTGTCAACCACGCTCTTGCCCAGCTTCCATGCATGGCCCCTAGTCCTCCCACCACCAGTCATATTTTCAAAAATATCTTCTGGATCAATCTTATAAAAACCCTTCAGTAATTTGAATGTCTCAATCATATCACCCCTCCTTCGCCTATCGTCCAATTTCTGCAACCCACAAATCCTCAACCTATTTTCATAAGGTTCATTCCACAGACCTGCTATCATCTTGGTCACTCGTCTCTGGACCCTCTCCACTTCCTCCCCATCACGAAGAAACCCTGGTGCCCATAACTGGGCACAGAAGTCCAGATGGGGTCTTATCAAGGCTCGATACAGAGGAACAACAACTTGCTTCTCTCTGCATGTTAAAGTATTTTTCATAAGCCAAGTAATTTGGTGAGCTGTTTTAGTTACTTTTGCAATGTGCCCCCTAAACTTCAACTCCCTATCCACCAGCACTCCCAAATCCCTGGCCTCATCAATCTCCTGGAGTACGGTTCCACCTATGCGATATACTGCTGCTATTCTTTTCACCCCAAAGTGCATAACCTTACACTTTGTCACATTAAACTGACATCCATTTTTCCTAGCCCAGTCCTCCAAACTATCCAAATCATCCTGTAAAATTTTGACATCCTGTGCACTCACAATTGCTCTACCCAACTTTGCATCATCAGCAAACAAGTGAACACTTCCTCTCAAATCCTTTCCAATATCATTGATGAACAAATTGAGACCTGCGAACAGAGCCCTGCGACACTCCACTAGTCACAAGACGTCTTTTTGACTCCACTCCTGAATAAACCACTCTCTGGTATCTCTCCTTCAACCACCCTCCTATCCATCTTACCAACCCTATATCTATCCCCCATCAAATTATTGTCTCACCATTTTCTAAAGAGTCTATCATGATAATTCCCAAAGAATTATCATGATAGACTTTTGGTGCACTATGGGTTATTGTTATTGGGAATCCCAAAAAACAGTGGCCATCACCTTCGCAGCTGACAAAACGGTCTTCACTTTTTTCAGGCATTGTCCACTGTTTTGACTGCTGCCTCAGGTGTGAAGTAGTGGATCCAAGTTTCATCTACAGTCACAAATTGATGCAAAAAATCATGCAAATTGCGATTAAACATAGCCAACCACTGCGTTGAAATGTCTTTTAGCATGAATTTTTGATCAACAGTCAAGAATCACAGCCCATCACGCACACAGCTTTTTCATGTGCAATTTTTTGTGCAGGATATTATACACCCATTCAGTTGAGATGCCTACAATCTCAGCAATCTCACGCACTTCACTCGGCGGTCTTCCATAACGATACCATGGATTTCGTCAATCATTTCCTTCATAGCGACCTCAGTCGGGCATCCGGAGTGACTATCTTCGATAGACTTGCCATGTTTAAACTCATTTATATGAAAATAAACAGTCTTTAATGCTGGTGCAGAGTTTCCATGAACTGCATCTAACTTGGCTTTGATCTGCACAGCTATCCACTTCTTCAAATAAAAGTGTTTTATCACTGCACAAAAATCGGTTTTCTCCATTTTTATGAAAAATGTGAACACGATAATTTTAAATGTTTGCCAAACGAGAACTACTTGTTGCACGTGGCTAAAGTTTTGCCAGGGGGTCATGAAAAAGATGATACGTGACAACACTGGTATGAATGAATGAATTATGTCACTGTCTATTGGAAATTTATCAAACTTTTCAAGCAACCCTAGTAATTTTATGTTATAATTTTATATTGTATTATCATCATCTTCAAATTCTTGATATGTACCCTGAAGGGAATTGTGATAGTACTACATATTATGATAATACTACATGCAAAAGTTGCATCATTACTAACTTCCTACCAACAACTTTCCTCCAAATCAATCTATTATCTATCAAGACTCCAACATTATGAGATCTTATATTTCTTCTAAGGCAGAGCTTCTAAAACTGTGGGTTGCAACCTCATTTGGGGTCGCGTAACCGAATGTAGGGGTCGTGAAAAATTTGGCAACAGTAAAAGCTTTTTACGACCAAAAATTAATTCAAAATCAAACACATAATGAATCCAAGGTGTTCCAGGCAGCGCTCACCTGTGTTGCATCGCACTACTTCACTGCAGCCTTGGTTTTGAACACGCAACATGCAAGCTTTGCTCTGAGCATGCCGTCATGCCATGCAACGTTGCCAGAAACACCTCAGCTCAGATTCGAGACTATTGTATTGTAATTCTTTATGTAAATGGTAAAATTCTATGCATACCAAAGAATTATTTTAAAATAAATTTCTTTATGATTTGTTATCAGTAAATGTTTGATTTGTATACCTATATACCCAAGGTCGCGTAAAAATTTCTCTAGCGAAAAGGGGTCGCGAGTGGGAAAAGTTTAAGAAGCTCTGTTCTGAGGCACTTTTTTAACTGTATTAATCCACTATATCTTGTTCTTCCTCTGGGTCTTTTTCTAGCCAACTTTCAAACACTTGTTCTGCTATTCTTTCCTCTCCCATAAGTGACCATACCACCTGAGATTAGCTCTACTAACACATTCGTGAATACTAACAATGGCAAGTTCTTTCCTAATACCCTCATTTTTAATATGATACTGCCATTGATGCTATCTGTTCACTCCCCCAATCTTTCTATATCTGTTGTCTCCAGTCTTTTATCAAATGTTTTAATCCTAACTCAACTCTCAGATCCATAAGTAAAAATTTTTTTTTCTAATTCCATATAAATTTATTCAGCTGACTTCATACCATACTAGCTTTACTAATTCTGTTGTCTATTTCCATATTTAATTTGTCATTTTCACTAAAAATTGTGCTTAAATAGCCAAAATATTTTACCTTCTTCTATAGTTTCACCATCCGGGATAGTTCATGCTTTCAACGTTTCTGCCTACCTTTCACTGTCTTTGTCTTTTGTTGCTGAGTTTCATACAAAATTTGTTACAATAGCTATTCAATGTAGTCAAGGAATCTTGAAGACCTATACTGGATTTATATAGAAGTATAACATCACCTGAATAAAGCAAGGATCTGAGATTAACATCTCCAATTTTGACATCAAGTTGAATACCACTTTCCTTCAATAATGTGATTCATACAGATAATATGCACCCTTGTCACACACCTGATTTAACATCAAACTCTCTTTCTGTACCTCCTACAATTCTAACTGCTGAGTTACAATTCAAATAGACACTATGTGCAATCATTTAAATAAAATTACACACGTAAAGCACAGTTAAATATTTAACTGACTAAGATTATAGTACAAACATCTTGGTACATGTATTGTGAACTATCGTCTATGCAGTATATTATAATGGGAAATTCAAAAATAAAACAACTATGAAGGTGCATGAAGCACTGAATGTTTTTGCCATTTGCGAGACATCCAGATGAAAAAAGTGATACTGTTAGTGGTCCAAAAGAGGTGTGTATGCACAACTAAAAAATAATTTAAAAAATATAGTTTTTAATAATTCCCCAGAATTTTGCATGGTGTACATGTTAAAATTAGGGTGACACAGGACCTTAGCACAATCTTCAAAAAGACGTTTTTATAAGAACATGTGTAATAATTTAGTATCCCAGAGGATCCTGTAGATAGTGGTGATTCCATGTTTGGCTAGACCTGATGTGTGATGTTTCTTCTTGGAGGGGACATAGGGATGATGTCCATAATACATGATTTTTATAGGTAACTATGACCTCTTCATTGCTTCTGCCTTACTGTCATCACTGCTGGATCTGCCTCCCACTGACGAGACCTCAATAAAGGTGGAAACCAGTCTGGGTAGTGGCCCTTCCCTTAATGCATAGCATTATACATGTATGCAAGGAGATGTGCTTTGCATAGGGGGAGATACTGAGACAAGGAGTGATGAGAGCTTGGTCCATTTTTGCTACGAGTTGCCAACAAATGCACCACCTTGCCTCAGTCCTGAAGATATTTTCAGGTGCAAACTTTGTTTGCTCACACTTGGATAAAGAATTAAACTAAATTTATTATAAAAAAGGACTGTTGTTTGCAAGATGTCTAAGAGTGTGGTTAGTAAGGATGTGCAGACTAGGTTCTTTACTTGGAGAGTGATGAACGAGTTGAATCGATTGCCAGAGGTGGTTGTGAATGCCCCAATAATGAATAAGTTTAAGGAATTGTGTTAATGAATAGTGTGGGTCTCCCATGATGAGTCTTAACTCCATGGAGTACCCATATAAATATTAATAATTTTCTCTAGTGTTTGGGAGTTGTTGGAGAAACAGTCACATTACCATCCATTCCAACAGTATTGTATCTTTAAAGATTTATACACAGAGCAAGGGATATTTGTTTTAATGACACTAGCAATTGACAGAATTCATATCTTCAATGCTTTTCAGTTAATGGCTACAGCCTCTTTCAGGCCATTAACTTTTCAGTTAATGGCCTGAAAAACATACAAAATATTGCACCCCTCCCCATCTTCCAACACCTGACATACAAGATCAATAAACTATTCCTCATCCCCTGCCTCTAGGTAACATTAAAAAAAGTTCTTCATGAATATAATCTCTGTGCCACTTTCAAGCCACACATCAAGTTTATAACCATCATCTGTTCTCTGAAGGATCAGTAAACCTGTTAACATCCACCCTGAATATAAAAACTACATTTGTGATAATCTATGTGATGAAATTCTTCCTCATCTTTAATAATTATAGCTGCATTAATTTGCGTAAAATCTGGGAGAGGCATTCTAAGATCGCATTCAGTTTAACTACTCTGAATTAACCACTTTTTTCTGGCTTCTCTTTGGCACATTGATTGAACATTAGTTGTTTTTTTTCAGTTACAATTTGAACTGTTCTCTGCAACAGTCTGAATACAGTGCATGTTCCACCACAGTTGCAATTTATGCTCTAAATATGATGCTTTGAAATAAAGCAAAATCTTAACTCTAGAAAATTAAGTTTGATCCTCTGTTATTTATAACTGTGGTTATTCATAATTGTGAAGCACAGTTATAAATAACTAACAATTTGCATAATAATTTCAAACTAGATGAAAACTTACTTTCAGTTAATGTTCACTCATAAAACCCAGTTAACTCAATAACATGGTATAAACATAACACAAAATACGGTACAATTCCCCCCCCCCTACTATTTCTTTTCGACATGTGCTTAGGGTTTAAAAGGGGACTGATGATATTCTTCTCAGGATATGCAAGGAGACTGCATGATTGACGTGACCAACACTAAACTTCAAGAGTAAATTTTTGATGGAACTGCTGTTCTGACCATAAATAATGTGGAGTATGCCAAACTTCAGTGAAGTATAGAGGTCTGCAGCAACCAAAGCCACTGCCTACTCCATGTTGATGGACCCATTAGTAGCTCCTGCTGATCTACTACTGTTGGCTGGGAGATTATCAGTTGGAGGAACTATATGTTGGAGAGCATAAATACATAATTTTTCTTTTGGTGGTGCTGGACACCACTAACTGGTAAGTGCATTTCACTGCCTCGTGTAATGAAAGACTGAAGTAGCTAAAAGCCATGTTTAGATTATACAGCAAAGTCAGTATTTACTTTTCACATTTCTTCCAAAATACAATATATCAGTAATGTTTCAGAATTACATCAATCATGGATACATTCGACATTTCTTCTTTTTGAGGGTACAGCTTTAAAAGACCTAAAGCTCAGCAGTATACTAGACTGAACCAATGGTAAAGGTTTAGGAAGCTTCCAGTTCAAATCAATAATACTGCTACACTAATCACTGAGAAGTGTGTCTGGAGGAGTTTGAGTAGTGGTATATAGTAAAGACACTACCAAGGCCATGATCTGCAGAGGAGATGGGTGAAATTATGTACATATAGGGCATAGTAAATCAACACTACTGTGCATTTCACATCTCTCCTAATTCTAATTCAGATAAACAACAACCATGAAAGTCAACAAGCAAAGAGAAACAGATTACATGAGAACAAAGGCAAACCTCCCAAAGCATTCTTGATTCATATCAGAAATATGCCGGCCTGCTTGGCCGAGTGGTTAGCATGTCTGCTCTCCAGCCAAAAGGCTGAGTTCGAATCCTGCCATGGGCATGGATATTTGTGATTGTCTGTGAAAATACAAGTGGTGGTGGTGGGCGATAGATGGCATTGGTGTAGTTGCAGTTCGTTGTTGGATTGAGTATAGAGACAGAAAATTGTAGAGAAGGTGCCCTCCCTCGATGAGTCTTTGGACTTCCTGGAGGTGTCATGTAATAATAATAAAAATATATGTGGTCATAGTTACAACCTCAACAATACTGTTCATTTCTACCTCCAGTCTGCAAACCACACATACTTTTCCTAATAGAAATACAAATTTCAGCTTCCATTCCAGATACACCACTTGACTTTATTTCAACTCAAAAGCAGTAAGCATATTATTATTATTATTATTTGACACCTCCAGGGAGTCCAAAGACTCATCGAGGGAGAGTGTGCCAACAGCATCGAACAATTGGTCCCATATGTTAGCTTTGATATCAGAGCTAACGTATGCCAGAGCGTGCCCACCTTAGAATCACTTCATTTTCTATGCTAAAAATTTCTCATTTTTTTCTAATTCTAAATCACCCTCCTCATGCTATTAATCATGCTTTCTTTTTCTTAAAATGCTGGTTTTTTTCAGTCCAACTTTCCTAATAGCAGTGTCATCTTTGAAGATTCTAATGTTCACAACTTGAACTTGCTTTCTTTTTCCAGCTAAACTATTCCTCTCCCCCTTCTCCATGCAACGTGAGTGATGCCCTTCAGGTCAAACATATGCCCTGAATATGTCTAAACATACTTAGTCCCACATCCTCTCGATTTCAAGAGTTACATCAGTTAAAACAGTGGTGTGATGGCCACCAGCCAGCCTGAACATGTTGGTTTTCCAATTAACTGGTGCATAATCCCACTGCCACATACTCTTCCAGGTCATGCCTGGAAGAGTATGTGGCAGTGGAATTATGGAGACAGTGTTGTATAGTAGAATGTGAGGCCCTGAAGAGTGCTACAGTCTCCATGGCAAGGAGACTGGTCACTCTGCATGGAAGCCATGCCCAAGAGTGTCTTCTTTCACTGCATGTTTGCGGTCGGAGTGTGGTTAGATGATGATAAAGGTTTGAATGTGTGTAGAAAATGTAGGGAGAATGCGGAATTGAAGTGTATTTCGGATCGTGAGTGTGATATTTTTGTCAACCTTCAAAATGAAGGAAATAGGGATATGACAAGAAATGGCAAGGTTGTACATGAAAATTGTGAGAGTGTGAATGTAGAAAGTGTGAATGATAGTATAAATGGTTTCTCAGAGAACAAAAAAGATGAGATAGATGCATTGAGTGAGATCGCGTTGTTGAATAGTGCGATAGAAAGAGCAAAACAGCAGCTAGAGTGCATGAACAAAAGTAGACTGAATGAACCAAGCAATAATAAAAGGTATGACAGGAAAAATAGACGTATGAATGTGAACATGAACAAAATGAAGGATAGAGTGCTGTATGGAGACTCGTTAGTACGAGGTGTGTTAGTAGAGGATTTGACAAAATCGTACCAACCTGGTGCGACCATAAAGGACGTAACTGCGTCTATTAGAGAGCAAAAGGAAAGGGTGAAAGAAATGATTGTTGTGGCAGGTACGAATGATTTGAAAGGAGATAAAATGGAAATGATAGAAGACCTGAATGAATTGTTTGAGGTAGCAAAAGAAAAGAGTGAGAGAGTTAGAATGATTAGTCTTTTGCCACGGTATGACAGTGAAATGTTTAAAAGGAGGGCTATAATTGCAAATGACTTTATGCGTGGGTTATGTATGACGAGTGGTGTGGAATTTGTGGATGTGTGGAGTGAGTTTGATGGGCGAAAGGATCTATATAAGATGGATGGCTTGCATTTGAATGGTTACGGTGTAAGAAGACTTGAGAAAGTGCTGCTGAATGTAGTGGATGTGCAAATTCAGGGAAACTAGATTTGTTAGGGGGGGGGAGTAGAGATACAGTCCTTATGGAGGCAGTTGAATGTAAGAATGAATATAATATGCCAGAGCAAATAAGGACAACAAATCTGAGTGGGATAGTTAATATAAGGCATCAAGGTGGGGTAGGGGCTAATGGAGGTCTTAAATTCATGTACACTAATACTAGGAGTATTAGGAACAAGAAGGAAGAGTTTTTGGCCATGGTTGGCACTTCCAGACCACAGGTTATAGGTATTAGTGAAACATGGCTGACTGTAGATGATATAACTAGTGGGATTGAATGTGATGGGTATAGTGTGTTCAGGAATGACAGAGAGAATAAAATGGGGGGAGGAGTATTGTTGATGATAGCTGATGAGCTCCAGCCAAGGAGAATAGAAGTTGAATTGCAGGATAGAGAAAAGAGCACATTTGAGGCCATTTGGTGTGAGATTGTGGCTAGCAGAACTAAATATACAATTGGGTGCTGCTATAGACCAGGTGATGGAAAAGATGGTGGTGACAGTATGCACAAGCAAATAGAAGAAATGGGTGGAAGGAGGGTGATTATTATGGGAGATTTCAACTATGGTCGCATTGATTGGAGTGAGGAGAGGACACACGGGAGGAAGGAACTGGATTTTATGCGGTTATTAAGGGATAACTATCTGCGACAGCATGTAATGGAAAATACTAGGGGTCAGAGAGTGCTTGACCTAGTAATTACATCTGAGGATTTGGCTGTAACAAATATGACCACATTGCCACCAATCGGTGAGAGTGATCATAGGGTCTTAACTTGGGAGGTGGCTAAAGGTGTAGAATTTTCAATTAAGACAGGGTACATGTGGAATTATCGGGCGGGAAAGTATGACAAGCTTAGGAGTTTGATTGGTTCAGTGCCATGGCATGTACAACTGCAAGGACTAGAAGTTGATAGTGCATGGGAGGTAGTTAAGAAGTGCTTGCATGAAGCAATGGCTGACTGTATACCTAGAGTCCGAATAATAAATCAAGTAGGGGTTAAATGGATGAATAACACCATTAAGCTTGAGTTGCAAAAAAAGAAACAACTATGGAGGGAATTTAAGGAGAAGGGTGACCGGCAGGCACATGAACGGTATAAAGCGCAGGCCAGAAGGGTGACGAGTGTGGTAAGAAAAGCAAAAAAGGATTACGAAAGAACATTGGCCATGCAGGCTAAAGAGAATCCTAAACAGTTTTTTAGATATGTAGCAAGTAAAAGAAAAAATGTACATGGCAGATTGATTTTAAAGAATGCCGATGGTAGGGAAGTAACTGAATCAGTTGAGATAGTTGAGTTACTGAGTGAGCACTTTGCAAAAGTATATCATCCAGGTGGTGACATTGCAGAAACGAATAAACCAGTAGATTATATGGGAATTGTGGTTAATGAAGTGGAGGTGAGTAGTCTATTGCTAACCTCAATGTCAATACATCTGTGGGATTGGATGGTATACCAGCTCGTGTTGTACGAGAAGCAGCTAAAGAATTGTCAGTACCCTTGACCATTTTGTTTAATTTGAGTCTCGGGTCTGGGTTAGTCCCGAGCGGGTGGAAAGAGGGGAAAATAGTTCCACTGCATAAAGGTGGTTCCAAGACTACTGTTGTAAATTACCGACCGATTAGCATATCAGGAATCATTGTCAAGGTCTTAGAGAAAATAGTCAAGAGGAAAATACAAGATTGGATAGAAGAAAATGGGATACTGTATCAGGGACAGCATGGTTTTGTGAAGGGTAGGTCATGCCTCAGTAACTTGCTCACGTATTATAACACAGTGACGGCTGAACTGGATAAGGGTAATGGGTTTACGGTGATTCTACTGGACCTTGCCAAGGCCTTTGACAGGATTCCACATGGAATTCTAATCAGTAAATTGCAGCATATGGGAATGGACATAGGGTTGGTGAGATGGATAGGAGGGTGGTTGACGGAGAGATATCAGAGAGTGGTTTACTCGGGAGTAGAGTCCACAAGACGGCCTGTGACTAGTGGTGTGCCACAAGGATCTGTTCTTGGACCACTGCTGTTTAATTTGTTCATAAATGATATAGGAAATGATCTGAGAGGAACAGTACATTTGTTTGCGGATGATGCGAAGTTGGGTAGGGCAATAGTGAATGCAGATGACGTCAAAATTTTGCAGGATGATTTGGATAGATTGGAGGTCTGGGCTAAGGAGAATGGATGTCAGTTTAATGTGGCAAAATATAAGGTTATGCATTTTGGGATGAAAAGATTGGCGGCAGTTTACTGCATTGGTGGAACCCTGCTCCAGGAAATTGATGAGGCACGAGATTTAGGAGTGTTGGTGGATAAGGAATTGAAATTTAGGGGACACATTGCAAAAGTGACCAAAATAGCTCATCAAATCACTTGGTTGCTGAAGAATACGTTGACAAGCAGGTTATTGTTCCTCTCTATCGAGCCTTGATAAGACACCATCTAGACTACTGTGCTCAGATTTGGTCACCTAGGTTTCTTCTTGATGGGGAGGAGGTGGAGAGGATCCAGAGGCGAGTGACCAAGATGATAGCAGGTCTGTGGAATGAACCGTATGAGAACAGGTTGAGGATTTGTGGGTTGCAAAAATTGGTTGATAGGCGGAGGAGGGGAGATATGATTGAGACATTCAAATTACTGAAGGGTTTCTATAAAATTAATTCAGAAGATATTTTTGAGAACAGGGCTGGTTGTGGGAGGACTAGGGGAGATCCATGGAAACTGGGCAAAAGTGTGGTTAGTAAAGGTGTTAGAGCTGGGTTCTTTACTTTTAGAGTAGTGAATGAGTGGAATGCGCTCCCTGAGTCTGTAGTGGATGCTGTGACAGCGAATGAGTTTAAGGCGAGGTATGATAGATACTGTATGAATGTCAGATAGTTGTGATGAATATGATTTGGGGCCTCCCTCGATGAGTCTAATGACTCCCTGGAGTTGCCCGTAATAATAGTAATAATGTTCTCACTATCCTTCCATCCAACCAAGAATGAACCAATGATGAACCTCACAAACAATAAAAGTGACACCGTGACAAAAAGGAATCTCCTTCAAACTAATTCTATCCAAAAAGACAACACAACTAATCACAACATACAAACCATGCCAGAATCTCCTCAATAGAAACTAACTTTCATATCTATGACATTAACACCAACATTAATTACATACATCATTACTTAGTCATCTAGACCACACACCTCTTACTCTTGATAGAAACCCAAAAAAACATCCACTACTGTCCACCTCTGTTGTCAAACTTACATATTTCACAATTCCTTTCACCACAAGGGGAGCAACTGTGCAATTGTGAGATCAGACAGTGCATGGCAGAAGAGTGGCTAATTAATTCCTTGCTTTCACAACCTCCTCTGGCTCAAGATTATCTAATAATTTTCATCTACTGCATTTACTGTTCTCCAAACTCTGAAAACTACTCCACTCAGACCTCTTCACATTCATTTCTATGAAAATGGACTATCTGCAATCTAGCCCATCCTAACATTGAGGTAATCTTCCTAGGTGACCTCAACATTCACAATTCCAACTGGGTCCTTTTTCTAACACCACTAACCAAGTTGGACAAGAGAAATCTTTGCCATAAGCAAATTAAATACAAACAGTGAACCCTGGTGGTGATACTCTAACATAGTATGAGGGTTGTTTGAAAAGGTTTGGCAAATTTCCAATAGACGGTGACACAATTCATTCATTCATACCGGTGTTGGCACGTATCATCTTTTTCATAATCCCTGGCAAAATTTTAGCTACGTGCAACGAGTAGTTCTCATTTGGCAAATATTTAAAATGACTGTGTTCTCATTTTTCATAAAAATGGAGAAAAACGATTTTTGTGCAGTGATAAAACACTTTTATTTGAAGTGGACAGCTGCGCAGATCAAAGCTGAGTTAGATGCAATTCATGGGGACTCTGCACCAGCATTAAAGACTATTTATTTTGGATAAATGAGTTTAAACATGGTCGTAAGTCTATAGAAGATGAAGCGCACTCCAGACGCCCAACTGAGGTCACTACAAAGGAAATGATTGACAAAATCCATGGTGTCATTATGGAAGACTGCCGAGTGAAGTGCACGAGATTGCTGCAATTGTAGGCATCTCAACTGAATGGGTGTATAATATCCTGCACGAAAAAGTTGTGTGCGCAATCGGATGCTGTGATTTTTGACTGTTGATCAAAAATCTCATGTGAAAAGACATTTCAACGCAGTGTTTGGCTATGTTTAATCGCAATTCACAGGATTTTTGTATTGATTTCTGACTGCAGATGAAACTTGGATTCACCATGACACACCTGAGTCTAAGCAGCAGTCAAATCAGTGGACAATGCACAGTGAAAGAGCACCGAAAAAAGTGAAGACTGTTTTGTCAGCTGGGAAGGTGATGGCCACCGTTTTTTGGAATTCCCAAGGAATTATCATGATAGACTATTTGGAAAAGGGTAAGACAATAACAGGAGTCTATTGTGTGTCATTATTGGACCGTTTTAAAGAAGAACCGAAGAAAAAATGGACAAGGTTGGTGCACCAAAAAGTGCTCTTTCATCAAGACAATGCACCGTCCCACACATCGGGAGTTGCAATGGCAAAATTGCACAAAGTGAGGTTTGAATTGGTTCCACATCCATCATATTCTCCAGACTTGGCCCCACGTGATGACTTCTTGTTCCCAAATGTTTGGCCTGGTGGGAAAAAATTTTCTTTGAACGAGGATGTCATAAAGGTGTCAATGAACATTTTGCACAAGTTGACAAATCATACTTGTTAGATGGGATGAAAAAATTGGAAACTCTCTGAACCAAATGTGTAGACCTCAATAAAGACTATGATGAGAAATAAAGGTGATTTTTTTCCAAAAAAAAAAAAAAAGTGTTTAACTTATTTTTTTACCAAACTTTTCAAACAACCCTCGTATATCAGAGGTAACATATGCACACTGCTTTTGAGATGAAACAAAGTCAAGTAATGTAACTGGAATAGAAGCTGAAATTTGTATTTTCAAGCACTGGTTAAATAATAAGTATCTAATTACATGAATTTCTGATAACACTTTTCACTCTCCCAATACTCTGGGTCTCTTTTTAACTAGTTCTCCTTCCAGATACACTGTAGAAGTCACCTCTCCTCTTGGCAACTCTAACCACAATCTGGTATATCTCTTCTCTCACAGAACGCAATTCCTCAAACCACTTTCAACCTTTCATTCTCTACAACTAGAAAGCTGCCAAATGGAATGACCTCTGGAATTTCTACTCCTCTTTCCTTGGTACAACTATTGCTTCTGCTCACATCACCTGCTCAAACGATCACAGAAATTATCCTCAGTAGCATGAAGGCCTTCATCTCCGATTCCACCCAAAATCCTCATCTGCTTTCCATGCACTGGTTCAATAGTAAATGTATCAAAACAGTCAAAGAAAAAAACTTCAGCTTACCCCAAGTGGCTTGCATCACAATCCCAGCTTCATACTCTACCTATACTAAAGCACACACAATTGCAAAACAGTATCAACAGTAAATCTGCTTTCATAAAGGCCAAACAGCTAACCATTGTTACTTCACTCAAAGATAAAGTTGATCTTCTAGCATCACTCTTTCCATTATCTATGACTAAAGGAAATCACTTCCCCTACCATACTGGAATTTGAGCACTCTATGCCTTCTGTAATTCTGACAAAAAGACATCAGAAAATTACACTAAGTAATTTCTCAAACAGTGTGCTCCAGAGCTAACATCTGTCCTGTACCGTCTCTACAATCATTATACATAGCTCGTACTGAAGTCTAATACATGGAAGCAATCACATATTAAGCCTATTCCAAAACAGAAGACAGAAGTATACTGTCAAGCTACTCAACAATTACCATCACCTCACAGTCTTTTCCAAAATAATGGAAAAGGTCATCAATAATCAACTTCTCCACTACCTAGAGGTCCACTAGTTAATAATACTAGTATAATTCCACCATTCAAAATTCACAGCTGACCTAGCTTACATCCCTACCCCCACTGAACATACTCTGGAAACATTTGGACAGCAACTTGTGCTGTTACCCTTGACATTTCCAGAGCTTTCACTGTGTCTGGCATCAAGATCTGCTAAAAACATTGCCATGCTTTGTTAGTTTATCTACTCCCCTCTGTAAATGGGTTGCTAGCTTCCTCTCTGGTCCTTTACTATGTGTCATGGTGGATGGCTCTCTCTTTGAGCTTCACCACCAATGCAGGAGCACTTTAGGACTCCATCCTCTCACCTGCTCCTCATTCTCCTGTACATGAATGAATTGTTCTCAATCACCACTAATCCTATATATGGCTTTTGTAGACAATAGTACTCTCCATTGATCGTATTCATTTCACAAATGATGCAGTGCACAGACATCCCAGATGACAAGATCATCCACAACCAGTGCCTTAAACATACCATCTAGATATAATAAATTCAGTCATCATCAAATTCCTGACATGTACCCTCAAGGGGTGTACAGGATATGATAGTACTACATGAAAAATTTACATCATTACTAACTTCCTATCTACAATTTTCCTCCAAATCAGTCTGTTACTTGTCAAGACTCCAATATTATCATTATCAGATCTTATATTTCTATCTTCTAAGGCACACTGTACTGTAACAACCCACCTATATCTTAGTCTTCCTCTGAGTCATTTTTCCTGCCAACCTGGCAGACAACACTTGTTTAGCTAATCTTTCCTCGCCCATTCTGTTTAAGTGACCATACAACCTGAGATTAGCTCTGCTACTGCTATCTTCCTGGATGCCGACAATGTCAAGTTCTTTCCTAATATCCTCATTATTAATATGACATTGCCATTGATGCCATCTGTTCATGCCTCTAATCTTTCTCATATCTGCAGTCTCTAGTCTTTATTCAAGTGTTTTACTTCTGAACCAGCTCTCAGATCCATAAGTTAAAACTGGTTTTAACACTGTCTTGTATACAGCTAATTTAGTGTTCCGACTAATTTCTCTCTTATTCCATATGAATTTATTCAATTGATTTCCTACCATACCAGCTTTGCTGATTCTTTTGTCTATTTCTATATTTAATTTACCATCTTCACTAAAAATCGTGCCTAAGTAGCTGAAATGTTTTACTTGTTCCACAGGTTCTCCATTCACAACACAGGTGACATTTTCAATGATTCTGCCTATTTTCATTGTCTTTTTTAACGCTGATCTTCATACCATATCTATTACAACAGTTATTCAATTTAGTCAGAGAATCTTGCAGACTTGTAGCAGATTTATTTAGAAGTATAACATCATCTGCATAAAGCAAAGAGCTGATATTAACATTTCAAATTTTGATATCATGTTTAATACCACTTTCCTTCATAATGTGATCCATATAGATAATGAATAACAGAGGGGGTAATGTACATCCTTGTCTCACACCAGATTTAACATTAAACCATCTTCCTGTACTTCCTTCAATTCTAACTGCTGACTTACAACTCAAATAAAGACTAAGTATTGCTTGATATAACCCCATTCACACCATATAACTGTAGCATATTGAATAGCTTCTCTCTTGGCACCTTGTCATATGCCTTTTCCAAATCGACAAAACTTAAATACAGATCTTTGTTATATTCCCATGATTTCTCCACTATTTGTCATAAAGTGAAGTTCTGAACCTGACAGCCTCTATTTGGCCTGAATCCAGCTTGTTCTTCACCCAGCTTTTCTTCCACAATTCTTCTCAATCGTTTCTCAAGTATACTTTCATAGATCTTGACAGGAACACTTAGTAGGTAAATACCTCTGTAATTCTCACATTCAGTTTTATTTCCCTTTTTATATATGGGTACTATGAGAGCTCTACTCCAATCATCGGGAATTCGTCCTTCAGTCCAGGCTTTCTGAACTATGTAGTGCAGCCACTGCAAGACTCTTATACCATCATCCTTCAGCATTTCTTGTCGAATTTCATCTACTTCTGCTGCCTTTCCACATTTTAAGCCTTTGATAGCTACTTCAAGTATGGATATGTATTCCTGACTTCATGCCTGGTCAGTGTTTTTTTACCACTGTGCTGTCATCACTGCTTGTTTCATTTAGCAGATTTTCAAAGTAATTACTCCATACTTCTAGATATCCTTTTCTTCCGTTTTCATGTCACCTTTATCATCTCTAACTCCTTTTACAGCACTCTTTCCTCCATTCCTAAGCTTCTTCAACAACCTCCAGAATATTTTGCCACCTTCTTGATATTTATTTTCTATGTACTTGACAAAGTCCTCCCATGACTTTTGTTTAGCTAGTTTTACATAGTGTTTTGCTTTCTTACATTTGTCTCTGTATTCTCTAAGAGAACAAGCTGACTTATTTGCCAGGAACTTTTGATATTACTATTATTACTATTACTATTATTACGGGCAACTCCAGATTTGATTTCTTCTTTTCCTGCACTGCCTCTAACTTCCTTTTTCCACCATGGAGTCCTGATTTTTCTATCCTTGCAGACAACCTCACCACGTGCCTCTGGCTGAATCAATCAGGGTTTTCTTCAAGGCTTGCCACTGAATCTCCAAGGTTTGGTTCCTGTTCTCAAACTCTTATTTTTTCTTCAATAATTTTTGTGTATTATTATTATTATTATTACGGGTATCTCCATGGAGTCAGTAGACTCATCGCGGTAAACCCAAACTAGCAAAACAATATCTGTCATATCTCTTCTTGAATTCATTTACAGACGAAGAGCTCACAACTAAGTCAGGCAATGAATTCCACTCATTCACCGCCCTCCAGGCAAAAAACCTTGTTCTGACACCTTTGTTAACCACACTCTTCTTTAATTTCCAGAGATGAACTCTTGTTCTTCCATCACTATCACACAGCTGAAACATTTCCCCTGCATAAATCCTATAAAAACCTTTTAGTAATTTGAATGTTTCTATCATATCCCCTCTTCTTCGCCTATCAACCAATCTCTGCAATCCACAAGCTCTCAATCTATCAATGTAGTGAGCATTTTTTATATCACTCACCAACTTGGTCACTCTTCTCTGAACCCTCCCCACAGCCTCCTCATCTCCAAGGAATCCAGATGACCAGACCTGAGCACAGTAATCCAAATGTGGAAGTATCAATGCTTTATAAAGGGGAATAATAACCTCTTTATCTCTGGATGTCAGTGTGTTCCTCAACAACCAAGTAATCCTATGTGCAATCTTGGACACCTTAGCAATGTGTCCTCTGAACTTCATCTCCCTATCTACCAATACCCCTAAGTCCCTAGCCTCATCAATCTCTTGGAGTACCTTTCCATCGATGTAGTACACAGCTGGTAATCTTTTAATCCCAAAATGCATGACTTTACACTTTTCCACATTGAACTGACATCCATTTTCTTTTGCCCATTTTACTAGCTTATTTAAATCCTCCTGCAAACTTTCAACATCAGCTTGATTTTTTATTGCACTACACAACTTTGCATCATCAGCAAACAACTGAATATCTCCCTTTAAGCCGTTTCCTATATCATTTATATACAAATTAAACAACAGTGGTCCAAGCACAGAGCCCTGAGGCACACCACTGGTCACCTGCCTCATTCTGGACTCGGCTCCTCCATACACCACCTTATGGTATCTCTCCCTGAGCCATTCTCCTATCCATATCACCAATTTAACATCCATTCCCATCTGCTCCAATTTGCGTAACAGTGTTCTATGGGGTATCCTGTCAAAAGCCTTAGCAAAATCCAGAAGTACCACTGTGTAGCCAGTTCCTTTGTCCAACTCAGATGTTATTCTATTATGAATAGTTAATAGATTGCTAAGGCAGGATCTACCTTTAACAAAACCATGTTGGCCTCTATAGAGTATCATATCCTGATCCACCCATTCTTGAATTTTGTCTTTAACCAACTTTTCCAATACTTTTACCACTACTCCTGAGATGGTGATTGGTCTGTAATTCAATACCGCAGTTTTAGAGCCACCCTTATGCAAAGGAACCACTTTGCCTAACTTCCACTCCCTAGGGACCATACCAGAGTTCAAACTTAAGTTAAATATCCAGGTGAGAGGGGTTGACAATTCATTTGCACATTCACGCAACACCCGAGCTGATATTCCATCTAAGCCTACCGCAGTGTTTGCATTTAAGTTTTGCAATATATTTAATACCTCTGATTCTTTAGCTTCAATTCTCACATTAGGTATTGCTGTAGGTATAGAGATATCCTCACTTGGGTGATAGACTTTTGAAAAGTGATCACTCAGTAACTCGACTATTACATCTAATTTTGTCACCTCAATACCATCAGCACCCACTAAGGTTATCCTTCCGAAGTCATTGTTATGTTAGTCTACAGTTCGCATCTGAGAGCTGCTCAACTTTTATTCACTTTAAAACTTTCTTACATGTCATTCTTTTCAATATGAAATTCAATTTTATCCTGGTCACGACTAAATAGTGATCACTTCCAATTTCAAATCCTCTGTACACTCTGGCGTCCTGCACCAGGGAGAAAACATCACTATCAATAATAACATAGTCAATGAGACTTTTCTTATTCCTTGCCTCTTCTCTCCATGTGAATTTGTGCACATTTTTATTTTGGAACATGGTGTTAGTAATAACCAGTCCATGTCCTGAGCAGAAATCCAACAGGTATTTGCCATTATTATTAGCTTTGCTCTTTTCTCCAAATTTTCCCAAAATATTTTGTATGTCTCACAATCATTTCCTACTCTGGTATTTAGATCCCCAACAAGGACCAACTTTTCCTTTTTCATTGTGTCAGTTGCTTTTTCTAAAACATCAATCAAAAAATTCCTCCACTTCTACCTTAGTAGAAGTGGAGGAATTCTGTGAGACCAATAGGCACAAATAAATCTCATTGTCCAGTTCCCCATTCTGATATTTTCCCACATCACTCTACTTGTGACTGCCTGCCCTTCAAGAAGATTAGCCTCGTATTTTGTGTTGAATACTATGGCTACTCCTTTTCCTTGATTGTCATTGCCTGAATATAACATTTTGTATTTATTGCTCAGAAAGATCTCACCAGTTTCTGTCTTTTTTGTTTCAGTCACCCCTATTATGTCGATCTGGTACTTATCTAATTCCTCAGCTAGCTTCATTTCTTTGCCATTCAGGTTTCTTATGTTGATAGTACCAATCTTTAACTCTGGTGATGTTAAGTTGGGGTGTGTTTTCAGATTTGTTCCAGTAGCTGACTTTTCACTGTTTGCCCTGGTTCCCTGGCGAAAACAACAGGGGCCTTGTTTAACCGGGCGATGCCCCAGCCAGCATGCAATTTTGTCATGTCATACCATCAATTTTTTATTTTGGTTTAACCAGTAAGAATACAATTTGGTCGGATAAATCCCAAATTGCCAGCCCATCCTCGTTCGTTCAGTATCCAGGTAGATACCCAACAGGGTGCACCATGAGAAGGTGAGGATTAGACATTAGGTCAGAAGCCCTGGTCGATTTCCTGCATTCCTTTAAAGGCTATGTGAAGGTCTCCTCTCAGTTATACAGCTTTAAACTTAAGCACCCCAAAAATAAATTTAGTTTAATCCTTTATCCAAGCTATTGCTTCTGCCTGGTATCTCCACATCTGGGCCTGGCTCCTACTGAAGAGACCTCAATAAATGTTGGAACTAGTCTGGGTAGTGGACCTTCCCTTAATGCATAACATTATACATATCCGCAAGGAGATGTGTTTTGCATTATGGGACATACTGAGATAGGAGTGATGTAAGCTTGCTCCACCTTTGCATCGAGTTACCCGGTGTTGTACTACCTTACCCCAGTCCTGAAGATACTTTCAGGCGCAAACTTTGTTTGCTCACACTTGGATAAAGGATTAAACTAAATTTATTATAGTCTAACCAAGTGAAAAATAAACTTTCAATACCATCTACAGGGTGTTCGGGATAAATTTGACAGTTTCGTAAGGAAAAAGAAAATCTTCTTTGTATCTATTAAATTTAATGAATTGACAAAAAAACATTACAGGCAGAGTTAATTACAATACTATCAACAAGATTTACTCAAAATAACCACCATTAGCATCGATCACAGCTTCAATTCTGCTTCGGAACCTCGAACAAGCTGATGCTACAGTCTCCCTGGGAAGGGCCGCAAAAACTGTTTTAATTTTATCCATTAACTGGGCTTTTGTATTACTGGAAGTGCGATTGGTGTCTTTTTCAACTGCGCCCCATACAAAATAATCCATGGGGTTAAGGTCTGGGGAGTTTGGAGGCCAAACATTTGGACTGGTGAAGTCGTAGAAATTTTCAGACAACCATTTTTGACTTTTCCCAGAGGTGTGGCAAGGGGCCGAATCCTGCTGCCATACATACGACCTACCATTGGCTACCCTTGTTATCCAGGGCTTGACTACAGTTAGCAACTCCACGAACAAAGCCCGAATTCCAATGCCAGGGTTCTTCAACACCTGTTCCTGCAGATTTGCGAGGAATTCTGCTGTACGAACGCAATCAGATCGTCTGCTAGGGATCTTTCTTCTTGCTACATCCTCGTAGTCACCATTGCAAGTCTCTAGTTCATGCCTGATTGTTTTTACTGTATTCAGGGAGCATTGGGCAGCAGTCGTAATATCCTTATTTTGATGGCGGGCACGAATCATCATGATACAAGTTATTCTCTTCCATGATTCAGGTGGGTTCCAGCTATCCATCCTTTCTGACATCTTGTATATGAATGAAGAAGGGTCCAAACTTTTAAATGAAGAGAAGTGTGTGTTAATACATGTAACTTACGGAAAAATATAATTAATTATAAATATGTCAAATTTATCCCGAACACCCTGTATATACTATCCTTCAATGAAGCAAGGATAATGTAGTCACCTTCGATGCCACCAAAACACAGTTTTGCCTCTCTCTTTCACATACATAACAGATCTAAGCTCATCTATCCTTACCCTCAGTAATGTGCCAATCACCAGGCATGATCAGATCTCTCTGCTTAGCCTTACACTTACTTCCAGTCTCTCGTGGCATAAACACATCACATCAATAGCTATCTCAGAATAAAAAAGAAAAAAGAAAAAACAACTAGGCATCCTCTTTTTTTTCAAGATGCTATTTTACACCCAGTCAGCTCATAACTTTATAAGAATCCCAAATCTGTGTATCCTTAGAATACTGCTCACATGTTTGGAATGGTGCGCCTAAAACATCTCTAAAAATCCTTGACTAGCAAAAATGCTAGAGAGCAATTTGGATCCTTCTCTCACAGATACACTTCAACCTCTATTTCACAGATGCAATGTTTGGGCACTGTGTCTATTCTACAGGTGCTTTGACTGTGCAACTGCAAACACAATGAACCTGCTTCTCATCTTTATTCCATCTACCTCCGTCCTCTGGAACAGCCTTCACAAATATTCCCAAACAACTACAACCTGCAATTAAAAAAAAAAAAAAAAGTCAATAAATTTCTATCTCGGTTCTTACCTGCATCTCAAACACAGCACTGTTGTACTTATAGGTTCTTCAGCCTCTCATGTATGGGATAAAAAAAATACATACAAAGACATTTGTTATCACCAATGAACTTACAAACAATCTTACACAATTTGCATGACTACTGGAATACTAACCTAACTGCCTAACATATCCTAACCACTCTTGAAACATTTGATTTCTTCCTCTTTGACCCTTTAAGTGTACTATGGATGTTTGTCCTCTAGGCAACTGAGACCAATGTAGTATTTCTAATTTGGAGCAATACTTACTGAGTCAATCTCATCCATGTCACATCTGGCATAAGATGGGATGCTTGTAATGATGCCATATATCATTAGGTTTATAATTTAACCAGCTTTATAATTGTCACATCCAGTTACAAAGAGGAGGTACAGAAGTGAACAGCTAGCTTGCATTAGTCAGCTTAAGAAGAGAGAAAAGTGATTGGCATAGGATGTATGAACATGCCGGCTTCCAAACTGAAGAGACACCAAATGGATAGGTGGCATACTGTTCTCTTAAAATTGTAAAGTAAAGAAATATGGTACAATATACATCTCTTAAAAAATAAAGCAAAACTAATTTGGGCCATTTGTCACAGGATTTGATTTCCATTAAATGAAATAAATATATTGCACTTTCAGCTATTTCTACTATTGTAGAAAAAAGAATATTACTCAGGCAGAAAACTATGTACGTTGCTTAGCCAGAAGACATACGGAATCATTTCTCAGTGTTCAAATACACTGTATTTGCTTTCTGCAGGAAATGTACAAGTTCTCATTTTTCTTCCTCATATCTGTTTGCTACATTTATTTGGAATTAAAATGTCAACAGACCATTTTAGCATCACTAAAAGCACCCCTGATTCTTAGGCACTATGAGGTGCTTAAGGATCAAAGCTGAATAACTGACAGGAGATCTCCACATAACCTTTAAAGGAATGTGGAAAACCGACCAAGACTTCTGTCCTAATGTCCAATCCTCACCTTCTCATGGTGCACCCTGTTAGTTATCTACCTGGATATTGAACGAACAAAGATGGGCTGGCAATTTGGGATTTAGCTGACCAAATTTGTTCTTATTGGCTTAAAACAAAATATAAAATGATGGTACAACATGACAGAATTTCATGCTGGAGGATATCGCCCAGTTAAAAAAAGGCCTCCATTGTTTTTGCCAGGGAACCAGAGTGAACAGCTAAAACTCAGCTAGAATAAGAAAACTTTCATTGACTAGTTATTGTCGATAGTGATGTTTTCTCCTTGGTGCAGGACAACAGAATGTACAGAGAATTTGAATTTGGAAGTGATTACCATTTAATCTTGAGAAGAATACAAATGAATTTCATATTGAAAAGAAGGACATGTAAGAAAGTTTTAAAGTGAATAAAAGTTGAACAGCTCTCAGATGTGAACTGTAGACTAAAATATACAAGCATTATTCAAGAAAAAAATGAAAGAGTTTGAGAACAGGAACCAAACTCTAAAGATTCAGTGGCAAGCCCTGAAGAAAATACTGATTGAGTCAGCCAGAGAGGCATGTGGTGAGGTCATCTGCGAGGATAGAAAAATCAGAACTCCATGGTGGACATGGGAAGTTAAAGAGGCAGTGCAGGAAAAGAAGAAAACATATCAAACGTTCCTAGCAAATATGTCAGTTTGTGCTCTTAGGAATATAGAGACAAATGTAAGAAAGCTAAACAGCGTGTAAAACTAGCTAAACAAAAGTCATGTGAAAACTTTGGTAAAAACATAGAAAGTAAATATCAAGAATGTGTCAAAATATTCTGGAGGTTGATGAAGTCTCCAGAAATGGAGGAAAGAGTGCTGTAAAGGAATTAGAGATGATAAAGATGATATAAAAACTGGAGAAAAAAATATCCTTGAAATATGGAGTAATTATTTCTAAAAAGTGCTAAATGAAACAAGCAGTGATAGTACAGTGGTAAAAAACACTCAATTGGGATGCAGTTAGGAATACATATCCATACTTGAAGTAGAAAAAGCCATCAAAGGCCTGAAATGTGGAAAGGCAGAAGGAGACGATGATATTCGAACAGAAATGCTCAAGTATAGAGGTATAAAAGTCTTACAGTGGCTGCAGTGCATAGTTCAGAAGGCCTGGACAGAGGGATGAATTCCAGATGATTGGAGTTGAGCTCTCATAGTACCCATATATAAAAAGGGAAATAAAACTGAATGTGAGAATTACAGAGAAATTTCATTACCGGGTGTTCCTGGTAAGATATATGCAAGTATGCTTGAGAAATGACTGAGAAGGATTGTGGAAGGGAAGCTTGGTGGAACAAGCTGGATTCAGGCCAAATAGAGGCTGTCAGGATCACATTTTCACTTTATGACAAGTAGTTGAAAAATCAAATGAATATAACAAAGATCTGTATTTAAGTTTTGTCGATTTGGAAAAGGCAATGACAAGGTGCCAAGAGAGAGAAGCTATTCAAAACACTGCGGTCATATGGTGTCAATGGGGAATTATATCCAGCAATACTTAGTTTTATTTGAGTTGTAAGTCAGCAGTTAGAATTGATGGAAGTACAGGAAGATGGTTTCATATCAAGAACAAGCCAATCCTGACAAAATCTGGTGTCAGACAAGTATGTACATTATCCCCTCTGTTATTCATTATCTATATGGAGGAAAGTGGTATTAAACCTGATATTAAAATTGGAGATATTAATCTCAGCTCTTTGCTTTATGCAAATGCTTTACTTTTAAATAAATCCAATAAACATCTGCAAGATTTCCAAAATTGAATAACTGTTGTAATAGATATGGTATGAAGGTCAGCAATAACAAGACAATGAAAATAGGCAGAAGCATTGAAAATATCAACCGCATGGAGAACTTACAAAACAAGTAAAACAATTCAGCTACTTAAGCAATTTTTATTGAAGATGGTAAATTAAATATGGAAATTGACAACAGAATCAACAAAGCTGGTATGGTGGGAAGTCAGCTGAATGTATATTGAATAGGAGATAAATTAGTCAAAACACTAAATTAGCTGTATACAAGACAGTGTTCAAACCATTTTTAACGTATGGATCTGAGAGCTGGGTCAGAACTAAAACATTTGACCAAAGACTAGAGACTGTAGATATGAGTCTTGAGAAAGATTAGGGATATGAACAGATGACATCAATGGTCACTTAAATAGAATGGGAGAGGAAAGATTAGCAAAACAAGTATTCTCTGCCAGGTTGGCAGGAAAAAAGACCCAGAGGAAGACCATGATATAGGTGGATTGATACAATAAAAAGTGCCTTAGAAGACAGAAATATAGGATTTGATAATTTTGTAGTCTTGACAGGCAACAGACTGATTTGGTGGGAAATTGTAGATAGGAAGTTAGTAATGACGTACAGTTTTTATGTATTACTATCATATTTTGTACACCCCTTGAGGGTACATGGCAGGAATTTGATGATGAAGAAGCACCATTTTATTCTACTTTTCACATTTCTCACATCACATTTCACTTATTTCTACTATCTTTTGTACTGCAGAAAGTCAAGAAAATTAGATCTTGAGAAAAATGCGAAGGATGTGTAAATTCAGCTAGGATGCACGTGCAAGATGTAGTAGTGATACAAATGTCAAATGAGCACAGTTGTGAATCTGCTGAATAGATGGTCTACACTTTGGGTTTGGGCCTTTTGAGTGTGTCTGGCTAAACAGACTGCAGATTTAAGTATAAGAAAAAGCCAGGAGATAACTTGTGTCCATACACAAATGCCAGAAGCATTAGAAACAAAGTGGTTGAGTTGCTTTGTGAATGTGTTGTAACCTAAATTGTTGGCATTAGTGAAACCTGGCTCTGGTGTCAAGGATGTGTTTAGGAATGACAGAAAAGATAGGAGAGGAGGGGACGTACTACTAATGTTATCAGATTAAAGTTCATTTAGGATAGAAATGTTTGAAAGCAATGATGGTAATAATGTCCCGTGCATCACAGTCTGTATTTATGATAATTAATATTCTGTTTATGATAATTAATAGTCTGTATTTGTGATAATTAATTCATCCAATACAATTAATTGTATTGGATGAATTAAGATGATGTGCTTTACACTCTTGAAAACTTTCATACATCAATAAAAATGCAATCATATGGGCAAATTGATGTGAATTTTGTAGCATGGGTTGCATAAGCCACACGACAGCACACCCAACTGAAATGGGCATCCAATGTCATTGGCTGTCACTTTAACATTTCCAGAGCATCTGACCATGTCTGGCATCAAGGCCTGCTGAGTAAATTGCCATCATCTGAAATTGATAGTCTGCTTTCTCTCTGGTCATTCACTGACCATCATGGTCAAGCTCCACCAATGCAGGAGTACTTCAGAAGTCTGTTCTATCACCTATCATTCTTTCCTATACATGAACTTTCAATTAGCAATCTTAAGCTTCAAGATCATCTGCACCAGTACTTTATACACTTATTTCCATACCATCTTTCACTGGGACAAAGATAACCTGGTAACCTTTAATGCTACCAAAATGCTGCCTTGCTTTTATCTCATGTGAGAGAGAGCAAATCACAGCTCAACTACCTTTATTCTCAATAATAGACATCACCAGACTTGATTTGATCTCACTCCTTGGAATGAGATTTACCACTAGGCTCTCCTGGCATAAACACATCGCATCAATAACTTTGCCAGCCTACAAAAAAACTAGGCATTCTTTTCAGATCAAGATACTACTTTTCACCAATCTAGCTACTAAATTTGTACAAATCTGAAATCCAGCCATCTTTAGAATACTGTTCAACATGTTTGGGGAGTGCACCTATAACCTCATTCAAAATTTTTGATGCTCACAGGTGAGTGATAGATGATCTCTCCCTCATTAACCCACTATCTCACAGATGCACTGTTTCAGCTGTGTCTTTTCTACAGGTACTTCCATGGACACAGAGCTACTAAACTAGCAAATACCATTCCTCTGCTTTCTGTTGGGTCTGTTAAAGCTAGAATAACAGCTGTAAACATCTTTTCACTTTAATCTGCATGTTTTGCAGGATGAAAAATATTTCCAGGAGAAAAAAAAAATATTGTCACCTCCATATAAGACTGGCAAACTGCTGCAGGCTAAATCACGTATGTGAGAGCCATATGGATAGCATTATCAATGCTTGAGACAAAAAAAGAATTTAAAAAATGCTTGCAGAAGGGGTATATTTAGAAAAAGGTGTTCAAGCTAACTCATAAGCAGTGCAAAAATTATGGAAAAAGAGCTGTGAAGGCTCAAGGAGGTCTTAATACCAAAGAGTTCTTTCACAATGTAGCAAATAAGCAGAATAATGATTACAGAAGAGTAATTTTAATTAGTGCTGATGCTAAAATGTGATAAAAGCCGAGTGATCATTTTGCAAAAGTGTATCATCCAAACAGGTACTTTAGCTGCCTATGTGACAGACTGATATGAGCAGCACTCAATGAATTATGTGATTATGAATGAATTATGAAAACCCTACTTGCAATGCAAAAATTGTACTTGTCCAAGATGCCCACATTTTTTTCCAGTGATATCTCAGTAAGTCAATTCATTCATTTCATATGGTGATTCAACGGCCATGAGCCAATTTTATGGGGAGGTACGTCACCACCTCAATCCTCTCCTATTTTTATCCAGACTCTGAACCAGAATAGCTAACAATTCAGACCTATGGCTGGAGGGATTGGCTTAATTATTCCTGGCTGTATCCGTGTGTGTTCATGGGGCTGGGTTGCCTGCTTGCGGGATGAAAAACCCCAGATAAGCTGGGGGAAAACCCTGCTGTCCATGCCCAAGACTGGCTAACTTGGTTAAGGATCTTCCTCAGTTAGCCAAGACTGGCTAACTGAGGAAGATCCTTAAGCTCTTCACGTCATCGACGGGAATCGAACCTAGGACACTCCTTCCCCAGGCATATGGTTGTGAAATGCATAGCCACTATGCTGTTAAATCTTGAATGAAAGAGAATTTATAATGTATTACCTTTCATTCAGATTTAACAAGTATCTGAATTCTCGATGTAATACTTGTATATTAATAAAAAGAAATTGAATGTAAATGAAGTGATAATAACATCCTTGATTTGAAATTTTCTGAATATTGTATTGTCAAATGTCTTGAGTGAGAAAAATAAGGGAGAGAAGCAATTTAGGAATGGGTGAAGTATGTGTTAATAAGCGAACATTCGGCTAAAATCCCAGACAAGATAAGAAGATTAAATCATGACTTGAGGCCATCACGTATGCAAAGGTCTACGTTACACGGGGGGGGGGTCTCCTGTGGACGAGAACAAGAAGCATCGGAACAGAGTGCAGAGGAATTGAGGTGCCGTGTGAAGGTCATCGGGGGGGGGGGGGGAGTATATAGCTTTTTGTGACACGAAAACAGGGTTTTTTTGCCATTTATCTGTTCCAGTCGTTCCTGGAGAAAGGAAGTTCCAGTGAGGTCAGGGTGAGATGAATGAAAGCAGCGATGTAGAATGCTTATGTGCGTATAGCTCTCAGCATGGCAAAAGGTCAGTGTAGGCCAAGAAGAAAATGCTGAACCTCGTGGACAAACATTGGCAGCAATGCTTCATGAACATCGTTGGCAACGAATCGTGATCATATTCGTATATCTACCTTCCAGAAGCAAGATCCTGAGGAACATATCAGCCAGGTAACCTCGTCGAAAAGGGATGACCAGATGAAGAAAACGTGAGCCATATAATTCCATTTGTTGATCGCAAGTATAAGCCAGTGGGATCCCGACACCCAGTAAAGTGAACTTTTTCAATTTTTGTATACAAAGAAAGTTAGATTGTGACAGTAAATTGGCCTTATTAGAATTGTGTTTTATGAAGTGTTGTAGGACTTTAGGATCGAACCATGAATAGGGAATGATTGATCTGAGTCAGAAAACTTGGAAAAGTGCAGTGTGAAAATATTTTAGTTTGTCATTGTCAGGTAGTTCTTGAACAAATAATTGTGTGAAAATAATCTAGTAGTGTTAAGTAATTAGAAGGATATCCCATTTTAATAGTGTTTGATAATATTTCATGTTGTAAGAGAACTAGAATGTCCATGTTACGTCGAGTCATCTTATTTACCTTTCACACCAACACTAGTTAAATTAGTGTCTATAAAAATAATTGTAACTTGCTAATTATATGAAGAGCCAAAGGCTTCAATTCGGCGACATGAACTTATGAAGTTAGGGGATATTGCATCCCATATTGTTTCTTAGCTGAATATGGAAACTATATAAAGTTCGGCGATTCCAAGCGTAAGCAAATACCTGGATAGTAGCAACTGACCCATTTGGTAGTGCAAACTGAGGCAACTCATAGAAAGGGTGGAGCAAGTTCCAATCACTGTTCATGGTATTTACCCATAATGTGAACTTAGCTCCTAGGAGCTGTATTACTGTTCTACATTATGAGAGAAGGTCACTACCCAGACCGGTTTCAACCATTATTGAGGTCTCATCAGTGAGTAGGTAGACTCTAGTTAATACCAAGTTTGTAGCGAACAAAACTTACATCCCTTCTATGAGAATTGCCAAGAAGGTGTCCTAATAAATTACTAATTATATGAAGAGCCAAAGGCTTCAATTCAGCGACATGAACTTATTTAAGTTAAGGGATATCGCATTCCTTATTGTTCCTATATTCGGCAAGAAACTGAGTTTCTTATTTGGCTAAGAAACAATATGGGATGCAATATCCCTTAACTTAAATTGTAAGTTGCTTTATTAGTAATGAATAAATTTTTTCTTGTCAACCAAATAACTTGCCTGATCACTAATCTCAATGCACCACTCATAAAGAGAACCTATGCATAAATATATTGGGGATAGTCACGACTGCAGTGTGAAATAAGAATATATTCGATTATTGTGGTTAGAAATAGAGAAGGAAAGGATACAGGATCGTGTGCCATACCAGATAAAGAAATTTCTCTTATCTATAGAATTTTAGTGGTACAGCATAAAATAAATTTTCCAAAATTTGTAACAGGGTTAACACTAGTATACTAACAAAGGAACTGGCTCTAGCCAGAGGCATTTCCTTTGTCTATAGAGTTTTGCACATGTGGGCAATACACTAATAGCGGCCAATATTAAGGATAGAGTCTGTAAGAATTGTATAGGACAGAAATTTAGAGTTGAAGAAATAACAAGTAAAGTATAAATAATACAACATAAGTCAAGATTTAAGGAAAGGATATAAGATCATAGAGGAGTAAACTTCTTCTTCTACAGCTTCTCCCACTTAAGTGGGGTCACTGTTTGTTATGAGTCTCCTCAACACCTTCCTGTCTTGGGCTGTCACCACATCCAAGTTCTTCATCTTCAAGTCCTCTTCTACCAGCTCCCTCCATCTCTTCTTTGGCCGCCCATGCTTCCGCCTTCCTTGCACATCCATCTGCATGACCCTTCTTCCCACATATTCGTCCTCCCTCCTCATCACATGACCAAACCATCTCAATCTTGCCTCCTGTATTTTCGCTCCTAAGTTCGTAACTTTCACTGTTCCCCTGACATAGTCATTTCTCAGATGATCCTTTCTGGTCACACCGCACATCCACCTAAGCATTCTCATCTCTGCTACTTCCATCCTGCTGATGTTATTTTTCCTCAGGGCCACAGTTTCTATAGCATATGTCATAGCTGGCCTCACTACTGTCCTATAAATTTTGCCTTTCAGATTGATCGGCACCCTCTTATCGCATAACACTCCAGCCATCTCCCTCCAGTTCCTCCAACCCGCTTGTATCCTGCATCCCACTTCCTTCTCAGCTCCTCCATCTTCCTCCACTGTTGAACCTAAGTATCTAAAGTCGCTCACCTTCCTGATGACATTTCCTTCCAGCTCCAGATCTGTCTCCTGGCCACCGCCCACTGCGCAACACATATACTCTGTCTTACTTCTGCTCAGTCTCATACCTCTCTCTTCCAGTACTTTTCTCCATCTTTCCAGTTTAGTTTCCGCTTCTTCTCTTGAATCTACACACAGCAAGATGTCATCTGCATACAACATTGTCCAAGGTGCATCTTCTCTCACCTCCTCTGTTACCACCTCCATCACAATATTAAACAGAAACGGACTTAATGCTGACCCTTGATGCAAGCCAACTGTTACTTGAAAACTTTCTGTCTGTCCCAAACAGGTCCGAACACTTGTCTTCACATTTCTGTACATTTCCCGCACCAACCTGACATATTTCTCCGGCACCTTCTCCCTCAGACACCTCCAGACTTCTTGCCTTGGCACTCTATCGTATGCTTTCTCCAGATCAATAAATACCAGATGTAGCTCCCTTTGTTTCTCTCGATATTTTTCCATCATCTGTTGTAACCCAAAGATAGCATCTGTTGTTGATCTACCAGGCATGAAGCCAAATTGTTCCTTTGCAATCTCCACCTCCTCCCTCAATCTACCATCAAGAACCCTTTCTAGGATCTTCATTGTGTGGGATATCAACTTTATTCCTCTGTAATTTTTACAGTCTTGTGCATCCCCTTTACCCTTGTAGATGGGAACAAGAGTACTCTCCCTCCATTCCTCGGGAATATTTTCCTGTTGGCAAACTTTCATGAACCCACAGCAGGTCAATTCCCTCTTCCCCCAGTGCCTTCCATGCCTCCACTGGAATTCTGTCAGGGCCCACCGCTTTTCCATTCCTCATCCTCTTCATGGCCTCCGTCACTTCCATTCTACTGATGTTCTGCACCATCCCCTCAGAAGGCTGCCCATCTCCTCTGTGAGTCCTTGCATTTTCCTCATTCAAAAGTCCCTCAAAGTATATTTTCCATCTGTTTCTTATGTCCACATCCCTCCATAATACTCTTCCTTCAGCATCTTTGATCTGCCTCACATGTAAGATGTCCTTAGCTGCTTTATTTCTACATTTCACTAGTTGGTAAATTTTTCTCTGTCCTTCCTTTGTTTCTAATTGATCATACAGATCTTGATATGCCATTGCCTTCGCCTGTGCCACAACTTTATTGGCTTCTTGCTTTCTCTCTTTGTACACCTCTGTCCTCTTCCACTCTTGACTCATCCCACCTCTGCTTTGCCTTCCTCTTAGCTGTCACTGCCACTTGTACATCATTATTCCACCACCAACCCTCCTTCTGCTCTCTAATCTTTCCAGATGTCTCACCAAGCACCTCAATTGCACAGCTCAGGATTACTTTTGAATTATGTTTCCACCAATCTTGTACACTTTCCAGTCCATCCGAAATCCTCTCTAACACTCTCTCCCTAAAACGATTCCTCACACTCTCCTCTCCAAGACCCAATTTCATTCGCATGATCCTGTCGTTCCTTCTACCCACGTCCAGTACTTCACCCTTCATTCTGCCACACACCACAATTCCTACACCATTTCTTCCCTCGTTATTCGCTCCAGAGTAGAACAATTTATATCCATCTCCCAGTTCCTTTGCCTTTCCCCCCTTTCCACCTTGTCTCCTGCACACATAAAATGTCCAACTTCCTCTTCCTCATCATGTCTGCCACCTCTCTTCCCCTTCCAGTCATGCTTCCAACATTCAGTGTTCCCACTTGCAACATCCTCTCCACCTGCTGGGCTCGCTTCTTTAACCGCACCTGCCCTTGATGCGGTAGCCCTCGTCCACTTCTCACAGCTGTAGAGCGATGTGGCTGCGCGTCGCTTAAGGGGTATGCCCTAGCCCTTATATCATTTTCTCTTCGACTCATAATCATAGTTTGAGTTGGCACTGAAGTTTTCCGACCGGATGCCCTTCCTGACATCAACCCTCGCATTTATCCAGGCTTGGGACCAGATAAATGCAAGGATAAACCCCTAGCCCTCGAATACTCTAATAGCATCAGGGGGAAGGAGCAAGGAGAGGAGAAAGAAGCAAAGAAAGAAGAGGAGTAAACACAATCAAAAATAAATTTATACACATTATATATCATAAAGATACATATATATAAATTTTACAAGGCTAACTGAGCGGACAGCAAGTCAATAGAAGTTCTTTATGTAATCAGGAACTCCTATTGTGCTGCATAATGTTTTCTTAAAGTTTTGTTTAGAACGTTATTTTTTTCTTAATAAAAAATCTATTTTTTTCAGTGCACCTTCTTGCCAGCCAGCAAAATCTACTCACACTGCAGGCAAGCACATTTTCCTAGCCCTGGATACAAGAAATAGAGATGCTTGACATATTATGAAATATCAATGTAAATAGAACTATAGGAATGGATGGGATTATGATTGTATAAGAGAAGTGGAACTGCTTTTGGTCAAGTTGTTTTTGTCTCAGCTCCTGAGGAAGTGGAAAGAGAGCATGATAGTTCTATTATGTAAAAGGAGGCTCCAAGACAAAAATGGAAATTAGAAACTTTAGTCTCTAATTTCCATTTTGGAAATTAAAAAAGAGAGATACAATTTCCAGAAATGGAAATTATATCTGTTGGCTAAGTCATTGGAAAGGTTGGTTAATAACATAATTCAAGAATGGGTGACAGGAATACAAAACTATGGGGAGACAGCATGGCTTTATAATGGGTTGTAATAGAGCTGGATAAAGGAAATAGCTATACCACTTTGCAAATGCTTTTAACATGATACTGCATGGAAATCTCTTATGTAAATTGAAGCAGATGGATATGAAGTTGGTGGCATGGATTTTTTGCAGGACATACCGCTAAAAACGTACTTCAAAGGATTACATGAATTTAAAGAATACATTAACAACCCAGAGATAGGCAGGTTATTATCTTTTTTTATATACAGTTTTAATATGACTACATCTTGACTATACTATGAGGTACTGGTCAGGCAGATTATTTGGGGTCAAGGAAGTGGTAGAGAGAACCCAGAGCCAAGTGATTATGATGTGACAGGTCTGCGAAATGTTCCCTATGAAGAGCAGATCTATGTACATGTCTGTTAAAAAGCCAGGTGGAAAAGGAGTGACAGATCAGAAACATTTACTGAAGGGTTTTATAAATGATGCAAGAAAAATTTTCCAACACATGACAGAAAGAAAGAACAATGGTTCATCCCTGAAGGTCAGGCAGAACATGGCAAGCATGATTATGAGGACTATAGAGATTACTTTAGCTGAAGTAACTAGAACAGGATTACATATGGGTGAGTCTTTGGTGAATGATTCAGTAATAAATAGTATGGGAGTGATTGGGAGTCAACATAATAAAACCACAAGTGGCCTAGAAGAAATGAGATGTAGTGAGAGTGGGGGGGGGGGGGGGTAAGTAATAGAGAGTTGAGTAATGAAGCTGGGAGAGTCATGCTGAATAGTGTAGAGAATGAGTCCATGAGTGTGGACTTGAATGAAGTTAAGAGTGGTAAAATATATGGTGATTCTATGATTAAGGGTATGGAGAGTGGTATGCATGAGGAGTGCTTGGCTGATGGGACAATAGAAAGAGTGGCTTTAGCAATAAAGAGAGGGCATGAAGCAGACAAGATGATAGTTATGGTGGGTACGAATGACCTGAGAGGTAGTATAAATCGGGTAGGAAAAGATTTAAGAACATTATTAGATATTGTGAAGAGGAAAAGTGTCAATGGGAGGATAGTGTGTGTGTGCTGCCTCGTTTTGACAATTACGAGTTAAGTAGACGAGCAATGATAATGAATGATACGATTGCAAGAATGTGCAGAAAAAGAGGTCTGGAGTTTGTTGATGTTTGGAGTGTGTTTGAAGGAAAAAGGCAGTTGTATGCTAGAGATGGACTGCATCTTAACATGGAAGGACATAAGCGATTGAAGAAGTTATTGTTTTCTGAACAGGTTGAAGTTATTGGGCAGGGAAACTAATATTGAAAAGGTTGAGTGTAAGAGAGAGAAACTTTAGCACTGATTGTGTATTTATTGATCCTTATAGGCTGAATAAATTGCAGAAGAGAGGGGATAAAAATCGGCATAGGACTACGGTAGTTAGTGACTTATATATCAGTTCTAAAGCCGGTACAAGATCTAGAGGAAATCTGCAATTTTTGTATACCAATGCTAGAAGCATTCGAAATAAGAGAGAAGAATTTTTGGCATTAGTCAGTGAAATCTCACCAAAAGTTGTAGGCATTAGTGAAACTTGGCTGTCAGCAGATGTGGTCACTGGAATTGAATGTGATGGGTACAGTATTTTCAGGGAGGATAGAGAAGATAGAACAGGAGGAGGAGTACTGTTGATGATAGCTGATGTATTGCAGCCAAAGAAAGTAGTATATCATGATGATAGACATGTGAATGAGAGTTCATTTGAGGCAGTCTGGTGCGAAATAGTGACCAACGCAACCAAATATACAGTTGGATGCTGCTATAGGCCAGGGAGTACGGGGGGAGATATTGAATTCATGCATCAGCAACTTAGTGCAATGAGTGAAGGCTTGGTGATTATTATGGGGGATTTTAATTACGGTGATATCAATTGGAAGGAGGAAATATCACGTAGCAAAAAGGAAATGGAATTCATACATCTTCTACGAGATAATTACTTGAAACAGCACGTAACTGAAGGGACACGTGGTGTGAGAGTGTTGGACCTGGTTATTGCTTCAGAGGTTATATGCATAAGTAAGGTGTCCTCGTTACCTCCAGTTGGTGAAAGCGATCATGTGGTATTGACTTGGGAGGTTGCAAAATCTGTGGATTTTTCTATTAAGAAGGGGTATGTACGGAACTACAGGTTAGGCAATTATAACAAGCTTCGGAGTGAGCTTGCAGCCATCCCATGGCAGAACATATTGCAAGGGAAAGATGTTAGCAGTGCTTGGGATAAAATCAGCGGGTATCTGAGGAAAGCAATATCAGATTGTGTCCCCATGGTTAGGAGGTCAAACAAGGCAGGCATTAGATGGATGAGCAGTAGTATCAAGCTTGAACTGCAAAAAAAGAAAATGTTATGGAGAATTTACAAGGAGAAAGGCGATCAGGACACCCATGAGCAGTACAAGGCTCAAGCTAGGAAAGTTACCAGCATAGTAAGAAAAGCTAAATCAGATTATGAGAAGACCTTAGCCAGAGAGATCAAGGGTAATCCCAAAGAGTTCTTCCGCTATGTGGCAAGTAAGAGGAAGAATGACTTCGGAAGGATAACCTTAGTGGGTGCTGATGGTATTGAGGTGACAAAATTAGATGTAATAGTAGAGTTACTGAGTGATCACTTTTCAAAAGTCTATCACCCAAGTGAGGATATCTCTATACCTACAGCAATACCTAATGTGAGAATTGAAGCTAAAGAATCAGAGGTATTAAATATATTGCAAAACTTAAATGCAAACACCGCGGTAGGCTTAGATGGAATATCAGCTCGGGTGTTGCGTGAATGTGCAAATGAATTGTCAACCCCTCTCACCTGGATATTTAACTTAAGTTTGAACTCTGATATGGTCCCTAGGGAGTGGAAGTTAGGCAAAGTGGTTCCTTTGCATAAGGGTGGCTCTAAAACTGCGGTATTGAATTACAGACCAATCACCATCTCAGGAGTAGTGGTAAAAGTATTGCAAAAGTTGGTTAAAGACAAAATTCAAGAATGGGTGGATCAGGATATGATACTCTATAGAGGCCAACATGATTTTGTTAAAGGTAGATCCTGCCTTAGCAATCTATTAACTATTCATAATAGAATAACATCTGAGTTGGACAAAGGAACTGGCTACACAGTGGTACTTCTGGATTTTGCTAAGGCTTTTGACAGGATACCCCATAGAACACTGTTACGCAAATTGGAGCAGATGGAAATGGATATTAAATTGGTGATATGGATAGGAGAATGGCTCAGGGAGAGATACCATAAGGTGGTGTATGGAGGAGCCGAGTCCAGAATGAGGCAGGTGACCAGTGGTGTGCCTCAGGGCTCTGTGCTTGGGCCAATGTTGTTTAATTTGTATATAAATGATATAGGAAACGGCTTAAAGGGAGATATTCAGTTGTTTGCTGATGATGCAAAGTTGTGTAGTGCAATAAAAAATCAAGCTGATGTTGAAAGTTTGCAGGAGGATTTAAATAAGCTGGTAAAATGGGCAAAAGAAAATGGATGTCAGTTCAATGTGGAAAAGTGTAAAGTCATGCATTTTGGGATTAAAAGATTACCAGCTGTGTACTACATCGATGGAAAGGCACTCCAAGAGATTGATGAGGCTAGGGACTTAGGGGTATTGGTAGATAGGGAGATGAAGTTCAGAGGACACATTGCTAAGGTGTCCAAGATTGCACATAGGATTACTTGGTTGAGGAACACACTGACATCCAGAGATAAAGAGGTTATTATTCCCCTTTATAAAGCATTGATACTTCCACATTTGGATTACTGTGCTCAGGTCTGGTCACCTGGATTCCTTGGAGATGAGGAGGCTGTGGAGAGGGTTCAGAGAAGAGTGACCAAGTTGGTGAGTGATATAAAAAATGCTCCCTACATTGATAGATTGAGAGCTTGTGGATTGCAGAGATTGGTTGATAGGCGAAGAAGAGGGGATATGATAGAAACATTCAAATTACTAAAAGGTTTTTATAGGATTGATGCAGGGGAAATGTTTCAGCTGTGTGATAGTGATGGAAGAACAAGAGGTCATCTCTGGAAATTAAAGAAGAGTGTGGTTAACAAAGGTGTCAGAACAAGGTTTTTTGCCTGGAGGGTGGTGAATGAGTGGAATTCATTGCCTGACTTAGTTGTGAGCTCTTCGTCTGTAAATGAATTCAAGAAGAGATATGACAGATATTGTTTTGCTAGTTTGGGTCTCCCGCGATGAGTCTACTGACTCCATGGAGATACCCGTAATAATAATAAATAATAATATTTTTTGCTTGGTGAGTAGTGAATAAACAAAATGGGTCTCCACAGGTAGTCAGTGTGTTCTGTTAGCGAACAAGTTTAAGGAAAGGTTCGAGGAGATGGTGTGAATATTGATTAATGTGGGTCTTTTGCGATGAGTGGACTCCATGAAAATGCCCATAAATTATAAAGAAAAAACTGCACGTAAGTTAAATTCTGTGGGTATATTTTAATGCATAAAATTCAAAATAGTAATAGAATATAAACATTTTATATCTCTTACCTAACAAAATCTGACCACTTTTCAATTATTTCCTTCGGTTTCAAGTTAACATTAATGATGCCAACATAAGACTGCTAGAAAACAAAACTTTCATGTGAAATATTCACTCAGCTATTTGAATAATCTCTGCCTATATTTATCAACTATTCATTATAAAACAAATGAAAAAAAAAAATAATAATAATTGAAAGTGTTTATTATTAACTCAAAATTAACTCAGATTTAGTTCGTTTGTACAGATCTCCCAAAAGTGGACTATTTCTAAGATCAGTACAGGCAAACTTCTACTTATGAACTTTCAAGATACAAACAGTTCTTATTTACAAACATTACATGGACTAATCAAATGCAACTTAATTCATTTACAAATGCAGAACAATCCTAAACTAAGAACATTTTACATTGTTTGAAGTTCAAAGACATTTTAAAGTGCAAAGGAAAATGTTTACTCCAGTAATTCTTTGTCCTTTTGATGCCATATTGAATATTCTCTAGTTGCTGAACATATTCCACATGTTAATAGTGTGCATACATTTCAAGGGTAATATTTTTTTTTATAACAAACTTTTATTGCAAACATAATACTTTTGTATTAATTAATGCAAAATTAATAACTTTATATTGGTCACGTACCAAGAGTTATTACACACACTGTGCTTCATTTCTTTCCATGAATGAATGAACCAAAAAGGACAGTATAATTAATCTAATTAAAATAAATTTTGGAATTATTAATTTTTTACTATCCTTGTATTAAGGGAATTTATTTCAGACACAAAATTTTATAATGCACCTTATGAAAAGAATAAATTTAACTGAAGAACATTCAATTTACAAACATTTCCATGAATGCATTCAGTAAGTTTGAGTTCGCCTGCACTCTGACCCTGAAAAGTTACGAAAACCTAGACAAGCAAAATCAGTGATGTGTTGATAATGTAGAAGTGTATTTTTCAATGGAAATTTATCTTTTTGTATGCTGAATATCTTTTAAGCTTTTCCTATATGATAATCTCACAAGTAGATAGAAAACTAGTATATAGCACATAAAAAAGTATGGACAAGCAGAGGATTAGATAATTGAAGAAAGCTTGCTCTAGGGTACTTGAATTATTATTTTTTTTTAACTTCCAAGGACCATATGCTTTGTTCAAGCTGTTTCAGCCACCAACAAGCAGTGATCTCACAACCAGGCAAAGAAAATCATCTGTTACAAAGACTGAAGTGGAATTTGAAGCCAAAGGTTGTTGGCTAATTACTGTAGAGATATTATCTACTTTGCCATTCAGACTAACATGTTATTAGGAGTGTTTTCATAGAAATTACAAAGAAAACTTCCATATTTCACCTACATACCAGAAAATTGACTTAATGAATCAATAAAATCTTCAAACATTAATGCAACAGCTCATCCAGGAACTTAAAATTCTTGCTTAAAAGTATCTGTAAATATGCTTGTCTTGCTCCTCGATGTCAATAACTGTCTAACTGGCATCTCATTCTAGTGGCAGTGATTTCCACAAGAAAATTAATAAATCATTTGTTTGAACAAATGAGATAAACATACTGAACATGAGCATCAAGATGTGATGCAATGGTCACATCACACTGCAGTGATACAAGGCAATGCTTAGTGCAACAGTTGTGTTTGCAAAACATTCTGTAAAAAGTAACTGACTTAATCAGTAGAAACTCTGTCTCATAGAGGTTTGCGTAACTTAACTGTATCGGTAATATTCAGTCATCATGGAGGTCCACTCAGCAAAACTTGACATGAATGAATGTAATGCAACAGAAATTTGAATACAGGAATGAGATTGTCACTAATTATATTGCAGATCTCAGAGGTAGGGATGGCTTGAAATCAAGTCCTAATTATTTGTGATCTGCTTGAAACAAATTGGTGAATATGTTCCATCCATATTCTTAAGATTTTTTATACAATGAAACAAACCTGTGGTGAATTCAACACTAAAAAAAAGTATTAACCACAGTGATAAGTTTTAATACGTAAATATTTCATCCCAAGTATCTTGGAACATCCTCAGTACATTAATTCAAACAACATACAGTTAGGGCGCATGATTACAACGGAATCTCAATATGCGTGCAGTAGCATGTTATAGAATTAAATTAAAATATAACTGGAAAAAAATAAAATAAAAAAAATTCTAGGAATTCCTAAACGATTTAACGATGCCAAATTTTTGAGATGGATGATGAGCGGAAGAATTGTGAATGTAGCGACCTGAAAATGTGCTTGCGATAGACAGATGTGGTGATGGAACTTTCTTTAAAACTTATCGCTGTGGTTAGTATGTGTGTTTTTTTAGTGATGAATTCACCACAGGTTTCATTGTATAAAAAAGTCTTATTCCTTCACGGGGAACTGACAGCACAGAAGACTGATTTACTAGGCAAACTTCAATTGAAACAGGGTAAGCTACGTGCTAGAATCTCTTTTTTAAAAAAGTGCAGACATGATAAACTCATTCCAATGTTTGCAAAACTAAAAGAAGTCATCAAATCTCCAAGTGCTCATAAAATCTATCAGAAAGCAAGTCATTCCTTTCTACTTAATCAGTTACGAGTTTCTAAACATGAATTGGCAAAAAATAATTTAAAAATTACAGAACTAGAAGCAGAATTGTCAAATACGTTAAATCAGGAACCGCTACAATTGATTATCAGTGTCTCAAAAATTTCAGGGATAAAAGCATTTGATAAAAGTAATATTAATCAACATAAAAAATACTTTAACTTGCTAAATCAATCTAAGAAGATTACTAACAAATTACCAACGGAAAAAAGGTGGTCAACTTATCTAACCGTCCACTAATAACAGATGAATTAAATGTTCTAGCAAGAGGTCATAAATTCGCAATTTCACCTAAATGTTTTCCATATTTAGATTTTATATCTAACGTTGAGAGAAACATTGGCCATCTTTCCAGTATTGAAGCCAAGAGACTTCATTTTAAAGTAACAAAAATAATCTATGATGCCAAACCTTCTGACTTAAATATCCCACCTTTCTTACTAAATGACTTAAGGAAATTACAACGTACAATAGAATATACATTAAATTAAACTTTAATATATTTCCTAATATTTTGGCAACGTCACATTGCCATTTTCAAAGGATCTTACAATAAAGACAATGTGCACACAGTAAATGAGGAACGAAGCAAGGAAGCTATGGTTTTCCTAAACGCTCTGATGCCCCCTAGTGGGCTAACTAGGTATTCTTGGCCATTGGGCTGAAGGTCTACTGATGTAAGCCTCCCAAATTTGGGGCGGTCTCATTCCCTCCCCAAAGCGCTCACACACTATACCGGCAACACACCATCACACATAAAAAACTCATCTCACTTCAAAGCCAGCAGAGAAAATCTTACACTCCAACATACTGACATAATGGTCAGTTTTGACGTCTCCTCCTTATTCACAAATGTCCCACTCAAGGAAACAATAGAGCTAATCCAAGCTAAATTCCCTCCCGATATCTCAGTCCTATTTCAGTTCACAATGAACTCAAGCTACTTCATTTGGCAGGGAAAATTCTACAAACAAATAGAGGGGACAGCCATGGGTTCACCACTCTCCCCACCCTTGGCCAATTTCTATATGGAGACTTTTGAAGAGAAAGCCTTAAACTCTGCCCCACAAAAACCAACCATATGGCTTCACTACGTTGATGATGTGTTCGCTATTTGGCCACATGGCTCTGATACACACCTCTCCTTCTTAACACACTTAAACAACCAACACCCCAGAATTAAGTTCACCCTGGAAAAAGAGGAAAACAACAGCCTCCCTTTCCTAGACACACTAGTCACCCGCCAGCCTAATGGAACCTTGGTTTTCTCAGTGTATAGAAAACCCACCCATACAGGCAGATACATTCACCAACATTCCCACCATCTCCCTTCACAACAATATGGAGTTGTTAAGACACTATACAACAGGGCTAAACTAATCTGTTCAAATAACATTGCCCTAACCAATGAACTAAATCACATCTTCAACACTTTCTTAGCCAATGGCTACCCTACCGCCAAAAAATCCTAAAAATATCGAAACCAGTAAACCACAACCCTCCCCCTCACAACAAGGATTACTCTAAATCCATCACCATTCCTTACATCCGAGGCACCTCATAAAAAATTACAAAAATCTTAAAAAAACATGACCTCTTGTTACAGACCATACAAAAAATTCACCATCCCTTATCTGCTCCACTAAAGACCAACCACTCTCCCTAGACCAACCTAGTGTATACCAGGTCCCTTGCAGCTGTAAGTTGTCCTACTTTGGCCAAAGGCAGGACAGCGAATATCAGAATTTCAGAACACAAGGACTACATCCGGTTTCACCAATACAGCCGCTCTGGTCTTGCAGACCATGCTCTGGATACATGCCAGAGAATACGGTGAAAGAAAGCTACAATAGTACACCGTAGCAAGTTCAAATACGAGAGACTATTCATGGAATCAGCCTCAGCCCAAAGAAACATGCCAAACCTCAACAAATTTGGTTGCATGAGACTGCCCCAAATTTGGTAGGCTTACATCAGTAGACCTTCAGCCCAACGGCCAAGAATACCTACTTAGCCCGCTAGGGGGCATCAGGACTTTTAGGAAAACCATAGCTTCCTTCCTCATTTACTGTGTGCAGTGCCTGCGTGCACATCGTCTTTATAGTAAGTTGTTTTGAAATGGCAACGTGACGTTACTGAAATATTAGGAAATATATTAAAGTTTAATTTAATGTATATTCTATTGCACGTTGTAATATACTTAGGTCATTTAGTAAGCATGTACAACCAACATCTAGCCTTTCTACGAGAATTAAATATCCCACCATCAGAATTGAAAGTTCTTACCTCCTTTAAACGTAATAAAAACATAATCATCACCATAGCTGACAAAGGAAATACCACTGTCGTTCTAGATACCAATTCATAAGACCGAAAAATGAATTTACTACTCTGAGATCGAAATACGTATGCCAAACTGGATTATGATCCTACAAAAAGACAACTCACGAAACTAAATAAGTTACTTGATGAAACCTCTTCCTTAGATGAAGAAACAATTAAAACACTCAAGACACACCATGCTAGATCTCCTAGAATATATGGCTTACCTAAGCTTCACAAGAATAACGTTCCACTCAAACCCGTCGTAGATTCTATTAGCAGCCCAACTTACAAGTCATCAAGATTCTTATCTAACCTTCTTCGTCCTCACATAGGCCACTCAGCCTCATCAATTAAAAATTCCACAGAGTTTCACGCAAAAATAAAAGACATTCAACTGTTAAAAACTGACATGTTAATTAGCTTCGACATTGTCTGCCTCTTCACTAACATTCCCCATAAAGAAACAATAGAGTTATTAACTCAAAAATTTCCGTCTGATATTGTTGAATTATTCAAATTTGTTATTACGTCCGGTTACTTCACTTGGAAAGGTAAAATTGACAAGCAAGAGGATGGAACAGCAATGGAGTCTCCCTTATTGCCAAACATAGCAAAGCTGGTTCTAGAATACCTTGAAGAAAAAATTTTCATATTTGAACCCCAAACCAAAAATTTGGTTTGGGGTTCAAATGTGATGTGTTGACGACGTCTTTGCAATCTGGGATCATTCCGAACAAGAATTACACCTGTTTCTAGATAAAATAAACCTTCTTCACCCTCGCATCAACTTTACGTTAGAAAAAGAATCTTCACAGGGTATCTCCTTTCTGGATTTACACATTCAAAGAAAAGAAGATGGTTCCATCGGCACGTCTGTCTATCACAAGCCTACATTTTCAGGTCGCAACATTCACAATTCTTCTGCTCCATCATCCATCTCAAAAATTTGGCATCATTAAACCAGAGCACACAGATTCTGCTCCTCTGAAGCATCTCTAAACCAAGAACTAGAAATAAATCAAAAATATAGCCATACTAAATAGATACAATCTTAAAACAACTCAAAAGATCATCAGTCACTTCCCCACACATCAACCTAAACAAGAAGAAGCCCATAGGATTCTCATACCTTATGTCAACGGCATCTCCGAACATCTTTCAAAAATTATGAAGAAATACAATCTTGCCACTACCTACAAACCCATTAAGCAGATCTATAACTTGTTACCTTCTCCTAAAGACAAACTCTCACCTCTGATGTTACCTCGTGTGTATGAGGTCCCATGCTTCTGCAAGTTATCTTACTTTGGACAGACAGGTAGATCTGTTCAGAAACGGATTTTGGAACATCAGGACCACTTTCGTCTTTTCAAACCGCAGAAATCTGGCCTCGCTCAACACGGAGTTGAAAACCCAAACCATAGGGTCCATTAGGAAAAGACAAAACTTTTGCATAGCTCTTTATATAAACAAGAACGTTTATATAATAAAAGTGCTGAAGCCCTACTACACAGACCAAATTTAAACTGCAATGACGTTCTTGCTATTCCTAAAGTATGGGAAATTGTCACACAAAATTGTGTAAAATAATCTCTTAATATATCTATTTTTTTTTTTTTTTTCCCAAAGAAACGAAGATGGTTCCATCGCCATATCTGTCTATCACAAGCCTAGCCTACATTTTCAGGTCACTACATTCACAATTCTTCTGCTCACATTCCATCTCAAAAATTTGGCATCATTAAATCATTTAGGAATTCCTAGAATTTTTTTTTTTCCAGTTATATTTTAATTTAATTCTATAACACGCTACTGCACACATATTGAGATTCCATTATAATCATGCACTCTAACTGTATGTTATTCCTAGTATTGTTTAAATTACTGTACTAAGGATGTCCCAAGATATTTGGGATGAAATATTTACGTAAAACTTATCACTGTTGGTTAGTACGCATGTTTTTTAGTGATATTCTTAAGATATTTAGACTATCATTACTGTTGAGATTGGATGGAATTTCAAAGGCTTCTTTAATCTGATTTCATACTATTTTGGTATAACAGAAAAAAAAAATGGTTTCTATGGTATAGTTATGTATGTGGAGAGGCAGTGCATGATCAGAAAAGTCCAATTTTCCAAATTACAAAATATGATATATCATTTGTGTTCCTTTTTTTTTTCAGATAAGACTTGTTTCACCTGCATATGACAAGATACAGGTACTATAGAATTTGGTACAAGTCAGGGGAAGGATACTCAGAGGAGTTGAATAAGTTATTAATTTTTTTAGGGAATTTAATGGTGGGAATTAAATTGTAGTAACTGTAGTATTCTGTTAATTTTCTGAGATAACCCTTTGTATGATTTGGCTATGACTGTACTCTAAACCATTTTATTTTCAAGTGTAAGCTTTATGAAAAATTTTGATTACATTTTTGCTATAACCATACTTGAAGGCTTGCACATCACAGCAAATTGCTATTGTTCTATTTTTGAGAGGGTTAATGATACCAACTTTTTGTGTTGAGTGGTTGCAAGAGTGTGTGAATATATTAGTCAACATGTAGGTTTGAGGTAGAATAAACACCACAAACACCTAGCATGGAAACTGTCATTTGTCTTTCTTATAACTTAAAATGACAAAACATTGTAGCTTTATTTCAATTTTATGTTTTCCAAACAGAAATTACTAATCACCCTATTCAAAGTCTTATGTATTCAGAAGTTCTCTTGGATTGTTATTTATGAACATTTTATTAAATCATTCACTTGGATTTGTAAATGTTCACGTATTGATATTATAAAACCTTGGAGTCCTGGCAGATCTACTCTTCATTTTCCCCATAGCCTCACAAATTTCATGTCACTGTGATTTTATACACTCACATATGCCTATCTTGATAACTAATAATTAAGGAATTGACAGCGTACACTAGAAATATAAATTAAATCAACTTTAATATATATTTTCCGATATTTCGGCAACGTCACGTTGCCATCTTCTTGGGAACTTAAAATAAAGACAAGTGCACGCAAGTACTACATAACAGCAAATGAGAAAAGAAGCGAGGAAGCTACCGTTTTCCTAAAGTCCTGATGCTTCCCCTGGTGGGCTATATTGGTAGTTCTTGGCCTTTGGGCTGAAGTTCTTCTGATGAATGTTTCCCAAATTTGGGGCAGCCTCATGCATCCAAATTTGTTGAGATTTGGCATGTTCTTAAGGGCTGAGGCTGATTCCATGAATAGTCTTTCATATTTGAACTTGCTGCGTGGTACTCAATCATAATGACTACCCAGGTAAGCTTAAGGCTTTACTTTTAGATCGAGCTACTTACCTCCCCAGTGAATACAATCCCACCAACTCACAAGTTAGAAAACTTCATAGGCTCCTTAAGAAGGTCACTTTTTGGCCTGTGGAGATTACCAACAGATTAAAACCATATAACTCTAGATCCCCCACCCCCCATATATAGAGGCTCCCAAAAATACATAAAGAAAATGTGCCATTACGTGGATGGCACTGATTCCCCCACTTACAAACTAGCCAAACGTTTAGCCAATGTGCTCTCACACTATACTGGCAACACACCATCACACATAAAAAACTCAGCCCACTTCAAAGCCAGTAGAGAAAAACCTTACACTCCAACATAATGACATAATGGTCAGTTTTGACTTCTCATCCTTATTCACAAATGTTCTCCTCAAAGAAACCTTAGAGCTAATCCAAGCTAAATTTCCTTCTGATATCTCAGCCCTATTTCAATTCACAATGAACTCAGGCTATTTTGTTTGGCAGGAAAAATTCTACAAACAGATAGAGGGGACAGCCATGGGTTCACCACTTTCCCCACCCTTGGTCAACTTCTTTATGAAGACTTTTGAAGAGAAAGCCTTAAACTCAGCCCCACAAAAACCCACCATATGGCTTTGCTACGTTGAAGTGTTCGCTATTTGGCCACATGGCCTGGATTCACTCCGCTCCTTCCTAACACACTTAAACAACCAACACCCTAGAATCAAGTTCGCCCTGGAAAAAGAGAAAAACAATAACCTCCCCTTCCTAGACATACTAGTCACCCACCAACCTGATGGAACCTTGGTTTTCTCAGTTTATAGTAACCCCCCCCCATACAGGAAGATACATTCACCAACAATCCCATCACCCCCCCCCTCACAACAATATGGAGTTATTAAGACACTATTCAACAGGGCAAAACTAATCTGTTCAAATGATCAAGCCGTAACCACTGAACTAAATCACATGTTTGACACTTTCTCAGGTAATGGCTACCCTCCCCCCGAAAAAAAATTCAAAAAATACTTAAACCAGTTATCCACAACCCCCTCCCCCTTTCACAAAAAAGATTACTCTAAATCCATCACCATTCCCTATATCTGAGCCACCTCGGAAAAAATCAACAAAATCCTAGAAAAACATGACTTGACCACTTGTTACAGACCACATAGAAAATTGGCATTCCTTATCCGCTCCACTAAAGACCAATCACTTACCCTAGATCTACCTGGTGTATACCAGGTCCCTTGCAGCTGTAAACTGTCCTATTTTGGCCAAACAGGAAGGACTACATCCAATTTCACCAGTACAGCCACTCTGGGCTTGCAGGCCACGCTCTGGATACTCACCACAGAATAAGGTGGAAGAAAGCCACAGTAATACACCGCAGCAAGTTCAAATATGAAAGACTATTCATGGAATCTACCTCAGCCCTTAGGAACATGACAAACCTCCACAAATTTGGATGCATGAGACTGCCCCAAATTTGGGAAACATTCATCGGAAGAACTTCAGCCCAAAGGCCAAGAACTACCAATATAGCCTGCCAGGGGGCACCATCAGGACTTTATGAAAACGGTAGCGTCCTCGCTTCTTTTCTCATCTGCTGTTATGTAGTACTTGCATGCACTTGTCTTTATTTTAAGTTCCCAAGAAGATGGCAACGTGACGTTGCCGAAATATCGGAAAGTATATATTAAAGTTGATTTAATTTATATTTCTAGTGTACGCTGTCAATTCCTTAATTATTAGTTATCATGTTTAACCAGCATATAAGCCTTTCTACAAGAAATATGCCCATCTCATTTCACTTTTCAAAAGAACTTCATGACTCCATGGTATATATTATAATGTTATTTCTCTGAACAGATTAAAACTTTAATTACATACTATAACATGCACTAGAGGTCAGTAATACAAAGTAGCTGCATATTTTGTTAACCATTAATTAATACTGATTCATAAAGAGCAACATGAAGTAAATGTTTATCTACACCACACAGATAATCATTTCTAGATTTTAGCTAATGCTTACAATCCCTGTAGAATAGAAAAATACTGTGTCCTCCCACCAATGCACAAGTTCAAACCAACGTAAAGTTAATTGAAATATCTGTGGTTTAATCAGTCTTTAAATTTAATGTATGTTAAATTTATGTAGATACACAAAATATTATATAATCATTAATAAATTATTAATAATAAATAACAAATATGCTCTTTGCACCACTTTTTTTTCTTTTTTGTAAACTTCAATGATTTCTCAGCATTTTTACAAGTATGTTTGCCAGTGGCATCAGTGTCCATTTCAGTTGGATGTGCTGTCATGACTTATGCAACCTAAGTACAAAATTCATGTCAATTTGACCATATGATTGCATTTTAATTGATATATGAAAGTTTTAAGACTGTATAGCACATCAGTAATCATTTTAATTGGTCTAGTGCAATTAATTGTAGGATAACTTTGAATAATTTATCAATTAATTGTAACGAAATCTGTGCAGAATGGGGGATAATGTGCTCGTTTTAAGATATTGTATATTAGAAAACAATAATGAAGGAGAATGCTATATTTGATCAGTATATTTGAATTACTCAAAGGTGTAAAATTTGGAAGAGGAGGACGAGGTTTATCTCCTTTGACTACAATACTGTTTCCTATTGTAAATATGGGCAAAAAAGTTATAAATTTATCAAAAATTATATATAAAAACTTGCCTACCATGTGTCAGTTCACACTTCGCACATGCAAAACAGATGAAGCTCAGAAAACAAAAACAGCAACTCATGACAACGTTCAACTGGACTGGCTGACAACCAATCACAGCCTCTACATGCTATTGTCTCAGAGCTCACCCTGCCTCGCCTTCTGAGCAGTTTAAAACTACTAGAATGATAAGATTTGACCCACTGTGCCATCTGTACATCTTTTCGAAGTGCTCAAGAGGTGTAGACATTTTGAACGCACACCGGGGCTATTAACGTGAATGTGATGCAATGTTTAAGAGTTGAAAAGTGTCCTCTTCATGAAGCATTACTATATTGTGTTTAATTTTAGGAATCATGCAAAGTATGGAAATAATTAGGGGAATCTTTAACAGGAATAAATGCAAAAATATAATATCAGTGATATTGATATTCCGTGGATGAGTACCACACAGCTAGCACACCCAGAATATTTGCCCCTGATGTTTACATAAATAATTACCTATAACACCATCATCAAATTCCTAAGAAGTATCCTCAAAAGATGCACAGGATACTATGATGGAATTATATGAAAGCTTACATTATTATTATTAAGGAGTCAAAAGACTCATCATAGGAGACCCACTCATTAACACAATGCCTATCATACATCTCCTTAAACCTATTCACTGTTGGGGCACTCACAACCACCTCTGGCAATCCAGTTTCATCACTCCCCAAGAAAAGAACTTAGTTTGCACACCCTTACTAACACTCTTTTACACAACTTCTAAGTGTGACCCCTTGTTTTCCCCCCCTACTCCCCATGTATTGAAAAATTTCTTCTGTCAATTTTATAGTATCCCTTTAGTAACTTATAACTTTCTATCATATCCCCTCTCCTCCACCTGTCAACTAAACTCTGCAATCCAAACACCTTTAATCTATAATCATAGGGAACATTCCACAGGCTGTCACTGGCTTGGTCATCTCAGAATTCTTTCCACTACCCCTGATCCCCAAGAAACGCAGGTAACGAAATCTGTGCACAGTAGTCAACATGTGAATCATTGCCTTATAAAGAGAGATACTAACCTCCCTATCTTTACTTGTCAATGTGTTCTTCAGTATTACAAGTAATCCTCTGAGCTATTTTGACAACTCCTGCAATACGTCTTCTGAATTTCAAATCTCTATCCACCATCACCCCAGATCCCTAGCCTGTTTCCTATAAACTAATACCATGGATGATATGAAGAGTGTAATCTTTTCATCCTGAGCATTACCTTACATTTTACAACACTGAATTGAAAATCAATGTCCTTTACCCACACTGCCAATTTATTTGACGAACAACTGAATGTCCTCCTTCAAATCTTCTGCTATATCGGTAATGTTAAAGAGAAGTGGTCCTAGTACAGAGCTCCATAGCACTCCATTAATCAACCTCATTTGCCTTGATTTCACTCCAACACACACCACCTTCTGATGTTTATCAGCCCCCCCTCCAATCCATGCAGCCATTCCCATTTGCTCCAACTTATTTGACAAAATACCATGTGGTATTCTGTCAAATGCCTTTGCAAAGTTCAGCATTATCATGGTGTAGCCATTTCCTTCATCCAATTCAGCATTGAAACAGCCACATCTGGATTACTGTGCTCAAGTTTGGTCCCCTGGGTTTCTTAGGGATGTGGAAGCGGTGAAGAGGATTCAGAGGCAAGTGACCAAGATGGTGAGTGGCCTGTGGAATGTGCCCTATGAGGATAGATTGAAGGTGTGTGGATTGCAGAAGTTGGTTGATATGAGGAAAAGAGGGATATGATAGAAACATTTAAGTTGCTTAAAGGATTTTATTAGATGCAGGGGAAATGTTTCAGCATTTGGCCAGAGGGACCAAAACAAGGGGGTCATCCCTGGAAGTTGAATAAAGGTGTGGTCAGTAGGGGTGCAAGGACTAGATTTTTTGCTTGGAGAGTGGTGAATGAGTGAATGGAATGGGTTGTCAGAGTCAGTTGTGAGTGCCTTTTCTGTTAATGGGTTCAAGGAGAGGTATGATAGAGTGTGTGGATAGATTGGGTCTCCTGCAATGAGTCTTCGGACTCCATGGAGATGCCTGTATAATAATAATAAATTACAGAGGCTGAACCACCCTTTTACAAAACCATGCTGTCCCCTATAGGATATCATTCCAATTCATCCATTGCTAAATTTTATTTTTAACCAACTTTTTCAATACTTGATCCACTACTCCAGACATACTAATTGCTCTTTAATTTGCTACTTTGCCTGGAGCTACCTTCGTGTAATGGAACTCTCTTATCCCTTTCCACTTCCTTGGAACCTTACCAGAGCTTAGATTCAGATTAAACAACTTTGTCAGAGGCACTACAGTTCAATTGCACATTCTCATAGCACACAAGCTAACATAGTATTCAGGCCCACTGCTGTATTCACAATTCACATTGACTGTTTTCATATGAACACATAAGAACATAGTCATAGTTGTATGTTCCCATGAAGATGACAATGTGACTTTGCCAAAATACAAGAGGTATTTATTAAAGTGTCTTTTAATTAATATTCTAGTATATGTTGTAAAGTCCTTAAATAATTTAATAGTCATGTGTTACCAACGTATGAGCCTATCTACAAAAATTGACTGTTTTCAATATACCGAGTACCACCAGTTCATCCATGTCAATGCTCACATCAGTCTGTCACCTCAGTAACTGCAAAGTCACCACCTCTGATGTCCATCATCCACCCACCCCCTATTCATGCAACCAGTCTCATATCCAATTCCCATTTGCTCCAACTTATATATAATAGTTTTCCATGTGGTATTCTGTCAAATGCCTTTGCAAAGTCCAGCAGTATCATGGTGTAAGCCATTTCCTTCACTCAATTCTTCTGTCACCTTATCATAAAATAATGTAAAAATCCATTACATTCTATCCCTGGATGATATACCCTTGCAAAGCGATCACTTAGTAACTGAACTATTTCTTCTTCTGTCACTTTCCTACCATCAGCACTGAGTAAAGTTATCTTTCCATAATCCTTTCTCTTACATGCTACATAGCAAAAAAAAAAAAAAAAAAAACTGTTTTGGATTAAGTTTGAATTAAGTTTGTTCTACTTAGATAATTTTCTCTCGAAATCTGATTTAGCCTTCCTTACCATACTAGTTACTCTTCTTGCTTATATTCCTTCCACAATATATATATATATTTTTTTTTTAATTTGCAGCTCCTGCTTTATATTGCTTATCATCCTTAATCCCTACTCCGTTTATCTGCTTAACCCAGGGTATGCACTCTGATACTGCCTCACTCAAACAACTCGGACCACTTCCCATGCACTAATGACATTCATTCCATGTAGTTTCTTAAGCCATGGCAATGCTACAAGTTGCCTCCTAAGTTTGTCATAATCACCGGCTTGTAGTTCTGCATAAACCCTTTCTTGACTGAAATTTCCACATGCTGAGCAACCTTCCAGAACAAAACTGCATCGTCACTTTCCCTGCTCAGAGGTAGAGTAGCTACTGAAATTATAGCTAGATCTTCTGATGCTATTACAAGATCTAATACTCTAAAACTCCTGGTCCCTTCCATCACATGCTGTTTCAGGTAATTATCCCTTAGTAAGGTAATTATCCCTTAGTATAAATTCCATTTCCAATGATTGCAGGCCGAGCAATTACAGTGGTATCTCGCTAATCCAAACCTCTTTAGTTCAAACCCTCCAGTAATCTGAACTGCGGTTTGAAAGAAAAAAAGTTTTATTTGTTATTTTTATTATATTATTATTTTGTGTACTATTATTTTTGCCTCCAAACTGTACTCTATTGTTGCAACCAATGGATCAGAACATAATACAATCCGTTGAATTAAAAGATCGTAAAGACCTGCTTTTAAATGTAATTTCCCAAAATTATGATGTTACCACATCAATAAAAAATATAAATTTGAAGGATGTAGCATTCTCAATTGATGTTGCTTGGGAATCCTCAAACCTGAAGCAATTCGAGTATCATGGAGAAAACTGTGGCCTTCTAGAATTTACAAAGATAACTACGGTGATACACAAAAAGCAGAAATTCAAAACGTGCATAATTTGGTTAAAAATATAAATCCAAATGTTGAAATTTCACAAACAGATGTTACAGAATGGATTACAGGTAGAACCGAAAGTGAATTCGAAATCAAATCAGATGCTTAAATTATAAATATGACGCTACAGAATGAATTAGCAGACGATGATGACAATAAAGAATTCAAAGAAAAAAAAGTAAAACATGAAGAGGCAGTTGACAGTTTTAATATGTGTATAGAATGGGCTAATCAGAATATGCCACTCCACAAAGTTTTATTGCTAATGCAGCTCCGAGAAGAAGCATTCGAAAAAAGTTCAGCTTCCAAGAAGCAAAAGAAAATCAGTGACTTTTTTTTTACAGAGAAATTAAAAAAAAAAACTTTTGTGTGTTATTTTGTGAAACTTTGTTTTGTGTGTTGTGTACAAGAAAGTGATATTTTTTATGCAAATTAAGTTATATACTGAACTATGCAATTCTATTAAATCAAAATCCTCAAACAATAAAGATATATACAAACTAAAGTTTTTACTAAAATAAATTTATATTACTTTTTAAGTTTTACATTACAGTACATGAGCTTTTCTTCTATGAGTTACTTCATTTATTTCCAGAATTAAATTGATGTACCACTAGAATCTGATAATTTTTGTCTTAAACGCCAGTTATTGTTGTCTCTTAGGCGAAAATTCACTGATCCGAACTTTTCGCTAATCAGAAAGAGCACGGTTTTTATTAGTTCGGATTACCGAGATACTACTGTATCACCGGAGCCTCACCATAGTTGAAACCTCCAATGATAATTGCTCAGCCTGCACTCTCATAGAGTGCTAATCTGCTGATGCATGTTGTCCACATTTTCTTCTGGACCTCCAGGCCTATATTTTGTCCCTTTGACCTATCTCACACCAGTAAACTTCAAATGAACCATTTCCATCAGATCTATTTAACTTACATTTTTGTTTGTTGAAGTTCTTCAGCTATCATTAATAATACTCCTCCACCTTCCCTATTTCTTCTATCTTCTATGAAAATACAATATTCATTACATTCTATCCCTGTAACTACACCATTCTCTGACAATGAGGTCTCACTAATGCCAATAATTTTTGGCCAAGTTGAGCTGACCAATGCTTAAAATTTCTCTCCTTTATTTCTGATACTTCAGATATTTGTATACATGCATTTCAATATCCCCTGCAGCTCACCTTACATAATGTTATTACCTGTCCATTCAGATTTGAAACTTGGGAAAATGAACCCAGCACTTCATAATCATTCCTGCACTTATACTTATCTATCCCAGGGTGGCTAAACACATGTTTGATTACTTCCCCTAATATCTCTAGTTTCCCGGGTTTTGAACTTCTAACCTCTCACTGAACAACATTTTTTCCAAGCACCTAACTCCAAAACCATTTTAAGTGCAGCCCATCAGACATATATAGGTTCTTACATCCATCAAATTCGCTCAGCATGTTCATAAACTGCACACCATTTCTTCTGCAATCTCATTGACAATCATGACCCTTCTCAATTCTATTCTATCATACTAAGACAGCAAACTCACAATCTTTACTTTCTTACCCTTCATTATTGCATCTTCTAGCAACTCTTTCATATCTTCTCGCCTTTCAAATCATTTGTGCCTGCCAAAACAATGTGTTTGCTTCTTTCCTTTGCAAACTTAAAGTTCACTAACATCCTTTATCTTTGCACCTGGAAAACAGGCTTTCATCAGAATGATATAATCACGTAATCACAAGAAAGATATTTATTTAACCAAATATTTCGGTCTGGAAATAGCAGACCATCGTCGGTGGTATTACAAGAACAGTTTAAAAAATATACAAGCTAGAATACTAACAATAGATCGTTGAAATTAGAACATGCCGCGTGATGTTATATCACTAAGTATGAAACGAAATATTTTGAAGTAGAAACATGATTGAATTTGCTATTAAAAAAAAAAAAAAAAAAAAAAAAATTAATGGGTAATCTTGATTAGGCTTTCCCAGATTTTTGATATAGATATGCAGTCATTACGATTCAGGTTGGGATGATGGAGCAAGGCCTCCACGCTTTCCTTGAACAAACGTTCGAACCTATAACGGGATCTATGTAAGAGGCGCGTTTTGGACCAAAGGATGCTGTGGTCAGTTTCAATCCCGTGTTGAGCCAAACCAGACTTTTCAGGTTTATTGTGAAGAATGGATGATTGATGTTCTTGGATTCTTTTTTCAAGAGAAAAAAGAATCCAAGAACATCAATCATCCATTCTTCACAATAAACCTGAAAAGTCTGGTTTGGCTCAACACGGGATTGAAACTGACCACAGCATCCTTTGGTCCAAAACGCGCCTCTTACATAGATCCCGTTATAGGTTCGAACGTTTGTTCAAGGAAAGCGTGGAGGCCTTGCTCCATCATCCCAACCTGAATCGTAATGACTGCATATCTATATCAAAAATCTGGGAAAGCCTAATCAAGATTACCCATTAATTTTTTTTTTTTTTTTTTTTTTTTTTTTTTTTTTAATAGCAAATTCAATCATGTTTCTACTTCAAAATATTTCGTTTCATACTTAGTGATATAACATCACGCGGCATGTTCTAATTTCAACGATCTATTGTTAGTATTCTAGCTTGTATATTTTTTAAACTGTTCTTGTAATACCACCGACGATGGTCTGCTATTTCCAGACCGAAATATTTGGTTAAATAAATATCTTTCTTGTGATTACGTGATTATATCATTCAGTCTTATGTCGCAAGTATCCTTAAAACAACAAATGCTTTCATCACTTTCTCATTAAATATACCTCTTATCACCAAATCCCCATACAATGCTATCTCTTATCTCCCAGTTTTTCACATTTTTATGCTTTTCCCATTCACTTTCTTTCATTCTCTGTCCTACATTACTAATTTTCTACTGACAATTTCCATCCAAATTAATATTACCTTTCAGGACTAATAGTGACAGGCTCTTATATTTCAATCTTTTAAAGCACTTCTCATTGCATTGATCCATCTACAACTTGGGGTTTTTCCTCAAACTTGGCATCATATATCTGCTTTGTTATTCATTCATCTCCCTATCTGTTTAAGTGACCATACTATCCATTTCTGAATGCTAAGTGTCAAGTTTTTTCCTAATATCATTATTTTTAATATGATTCAGCATTGATTCCACATCTGTTCACTACCCTAAATTTACCAAGAACTCTCATATCTGTCTTCAGTCTTTCCTTTCCTTCATGCTTACACAGTGATCACAATACATTATGAAAAATTATGGAGACAACTATAATTTGTTGTCTCCAACAAATTATAGTTATCATCTGGAGCATACACATATATACAAAGAAACAAGCTGCACTACAATTTACATAGTTTGCCAAAGTCAATGACTAACTCTTACAACAATTATTGGCCTGACCTCTGGAAAAAAAAAAAAAACCTTCACTACATCAGAGCTAGAGTCCTATTAATCTTATCTATTAGGGTACAAAATACAAAATTAAATTTGGCCTGGAGAGCAACATGTTTATCATCATCATCAAATTCCTGCCATGTACCCTCAAGGTGTGTACAGGATATGAGTGTACTACATGAAAAAGTTACATCATTACTAACTTCCTATCTACAATTATCCTCCAAATCAGTCTGTTACTTGTCAAGACTCCAACATTATCAGATCTTATATTTCTATCGTCTAAGGCACTTTGTACCGTATCAATCCACCTATATCTTGGTCTTCCTCAGGATCATTTTCCTGCCAACCTGGCAGAGAACACTTGTTTTGCTAATATTTTCTCTCCCATTCTATTTAAGTGACCATACCACCTGAGATTAGCTCTGCTAATGCATTCCTGGGTGCTGACAATGATAAGTTCTTTCCTAATATCCTCATTTTTAATATAATATTGCCATTGATGCCATCTGTTCACACCTCTAATCTTTCTCAGGACTCTCATATCTGCAGTCTAGTCTTTGGTCAAGTGTTTTACTTCTGACCCAGCTCTCAGATCGTTAAAACTGGATTGAACACTGTCTTGTATACAGCTAATTTAGTTCCAACTAATCTCTTTCTTATTCCATATGAATTTATTCAATTGACTTCCCACCATACCAGCTTTGCTGATTCTGTTGTCTATTTCTATATTTAATTTACCATCTTCAGGAAAAATCGTGCCTAAGTAGCTGAAATGTTTTAATTGTTCCACAGGTTCTCTATTCACAACACAGTTGACATTTTCAATGAATCTGCCTATTTTCACTGTCTTTGTATTTTTATTGCTGACCTTCATACCATATCTATTACAACAGTAATTCAATTTAGTCAGAGAATCTAGCAGCTTTATTTAGAAGTATAATATCATCCGCGTAAAGCAAAGAGCTGACATTAACATCTCCAATTTTGATATCATGTTTAATACCACTTTCCTTCATAATGTGATCCATATAGATAACGAATAACAGAGGGAATAATGTACATCCTTGTCTCACACCAGATTTAACATTAAACCATCTTCCTGTACTTCATTCAATTCTAACTGCTGACTTACAACTCAAGTAAAGACTAAGTATTGCTTGATATAATGCCCCATTGACACCATATAACTGCAGCGTATTGAATAGCTTCTCTCTTGGCACCTTGTCATATGCCTTTTCCAAATCGACAAAACTTAAATACAGATCTTTGTTATATTCAATTGCTTTCTCGACTATTTGTCGTAAAGTAAAGTTCTGATCCTGACAGCCTCTATTTGGCCTGAATCCAGCTTGTTCTTCACCGAGCTTTTCTTCCACAATTCTTCTCACCCTTTCTCAAGTATACTTGCATAGATCTTGCCAGGAACACTCAGTAGGGAAATACCTCTGTAATTCTCACATTCAGTTTTATTTCCCTTTTTATATATGGGTGCTATGAGAGCTCTACTCCAATCATCGGAAATTCATCCCTCTGTCCAGGCTTTCTGAACTATGCAGAGCAGCCACTGTAAGACTTTTATACCACCATACTTCAGCATTTCTGGTTGAATATCATCTACTCCTGCTGCCTTTCCACATTTCAAGCCTTTGATGGCTTTTTCTACTTCAAGTGTGGATATGTATTCCTGACTGCATGCCTGGTCAGTGTTTTTTACCACTGTGCTGTCATCACTGCTTGTTTCATTTAGCAGTTTTTCAAAGTAATTACTCCATACTTCAAGGATATCTTTACCTCCTGTTTTCATGTCACCTTTATCATCTCTAACGCCTTTTACAGCACTCTTTCCTCCATTCCTAAGCTTCTTCAACAACTCCACAATATTTTGCCACCTTCTTGATATTTATTTTCTACATTCTTGCCAAAGTCCTCCCATGACTTTTGTTAAGCTAGTTTTACACAGTGTTTAGCATTCTTGCATTTGTCTCTATATTCTCTAAGAGCACAAGATGACTTATTTGACAGGAACTTTTGATATGCTTTCTTCTTTTCCTTCACTGCCTCCTTAACTTCCTGTGTCCACCAGGGAGTTCTGATTTTTTTATCCTTGCAGACAACCTCACCACATGCCTCTCTGGCAGAATCAATCAATGTTTTCTTCAGAGTTTGCCACTGATTCTCAAACTCTTTCATTTTTTTTCTATAATCTTTCTGTATTTTAGTCTACAGTTCACATCTGAGAGCTGCTCAACTTTTATTCGCTTTAAAACTTTCTTACATGTTATTCTTTTCAATATGAAATTCAATTTTATCCTGCTCAAGACTAAATAGTGATCGCTTCCAATTTCAAATCCTCTGTACACTCTAGCGTCCTGCACCAGGGAGAAAACATCACTATCAACAATAACATAGTCAATGAGACTTTTCTTATTCCTTGCCTCTTCTCTCCATGTGAATTTGTGCACATTTTTATGTTGGAACATGGTGTTAGTCATAACCAGTCCATGTCCTGAGCAGAAATCCAACAGATATTTGCCATTATTATTAGCTTTGCTCTTTTCTCCAAATTTTCCCAAAATATTTTTGTATGTCTCACAATCATTTCCTACTCTGCTATTTAGATCCCCAACAAGGACCAACTTTTCCTTTTTCATTGTGTCAGTTGCTTTTTCTAAAGCCTCAAAAAATTCCTCCACTTCTACCTTAGTAGAACCTTCTGTGGGACCATAGGCACAAATAAGTCTCATTGTCCAGTTCCCCATTCTCATATTTGTCCACATTACTCTACTTGAGATTGACTGCCATTGAAGAAGATTAACCTCGTATTTTGTGTTGAATACTATGGCTACTCCTTCTTTTCCTTGATTGTCATTGCCTGAATATAACATTTTGTATTTATTGCTCAGAAAGATCTCACCAGTTTTGGTCTTTTTTGTTTCAGTCGCCCGTATTATGTCGATCTGGTACTTATCTAATTCCTCAGCTAGCTCCATTTCTTTGCCATTCATGCTTCTTACATTGATAGTACCGATCTTTCACTCTGGTGATGTTGAGTTGGTTTGGGGTTTGTTTTCAGATTTGTTCCAGTAGCTGACTTTTCGCTATTCGCCCTGGTTCCCTGGCGAAAACAACGGGGACCTTGTTTAACCGGGCGACGCCCCAGCCGGCATGAAATTTTGTCATGTTGTACCATCATTTTTTATTTTGGTTTAACCAATAAGAATACAATTTGTCAGCTAAATCCCAAATTGCCAGCCCATCCTCGTTCATTCAGTATCAAAGTAGATACCCAACAGGGTGCACCACGAGAAGGTGAGGATTGGACATTAGATCAGAAGCCCTGGTCGGTTCTCTGCATTCCTTTAAAGGCTATGTGGGGGTCTCCTCTTAGTTATACAGCTTTGACCCTTAAGCACCCCTAACATGTTTATATATATATATAAATTGTAAATTAAATTTGACCTGGAGAGCAACATGTTTATATACAGTAAACCCTCGATTTAATAAACTTCAGATTTAACGGACAAAATTTACGGTCCATATATCACATGTGAAAATTAATACCCTGCTAATTTTAAAATGCTTTTAACCAAGATTTGCTAATAATTAAATTACCAGGTTATTTTTTATTATTAATTTCCTGTTATTTTTAACAAATTTTGGCAAATAGGCCATCATATGTTGGAAAAACACAAAGAGTGAAAAAAAGACAGATTCACTGCTCTCATAAAACATGTTCGCCGAATGATTAGGACGTGATCACACTGTAATTGGTTCTTTTGTCGTGTGACTTTATGCAGAAATTTTATTACACACATTTTCGTAATTTTAGGGAATTAATTATAAAAAAACAGTACAATTCAAAATTTCAAAAAAAAAACTTGATAGTATTTAAGTTAAGGGATATTACATCCCATATTGTTTCTTAGCCGAATAAGAAACTCAGAGAATTTCATGCCGAAAATAGAAACTATATAAAGTTAGGTGATTTCAAGCGTAAGCAAATACCTGGATAGTGCAACACCTGACCCATTTGGTAGTGCAAACTGAGGCAACTCATAGTAAGGGTGGAGCAAGCTCCAATCACTATTCTTGGTATTTACCCATAATGTGAACTTAGCTCCTAGGAGCTGTATTACTGAATTGAAGCCTTTGGCTCTTCGTATAATTAAAACTTGATAGTTTTTTCAAAGCAGGGTTACCTAAACCAAGCGCCTCAACATCGAACATTAATTTATCTAAAAGTGTGTGTAAAACAATTTTTTTGTTATTACAGTGCTAATATTGATAAAATTGCAGTATAATGTTGCAGATATTTTTATTTTAAAAAATTCACAATTTAACAGACAGCCCTTAGCCCCTATTAGTCCATTAAATCGAGGGTTTATGTGTGTTTATGTTTATAAGTTTATGTATGTATGTGTATAATTATATATATACTGTATTTTCCAGCATATAAGACGCACTGGCCTATAAGACTTTTTTTTGTACGGATTTTTTAGGGAAAAAACTTTATCGCTGAATATAATAATGAATTTACAGTATTTCAAATATAAAGTAATAAGTAGGTCTACTTTCAACAAATATCTAATCTAACTAGGAAAGAGTACCCACCTTTTAATCTTCTTCGTTAAAACCCAGAAATTCATCTCCAGAGCTAAATGAAGAGACACTTCAAACCTCTTCTAAATCAGAATCTGAGTCCTCATACAACAAATTGTCCTCTATACCGTCCAGTGCATTACTAATGCCCCACTTCTTAAATGATTCAACCACTGTCTCAGTTTCACAGCATCCCATGAAGCTTTGACCCACTCACAAATTTGCGAAATGCCAGGCCTCCTCCTTCTTCCTGATGGCGTAACCTCAAAATCTGAAGCTGTTCCACTTCTCCTTCATAAATCCCTTAAATGGTTTATTAATACAGACATCTAAAGGTTAAAGTTAACTAATTAGACCTCCTGGAATTACAGCTAACTGAGTTTTCAATACCTTGAGTTTATTTTTAACATCTTCTGTTCTGTGAGAACGAAACTGATCCCATACTAGCAGGGCAGGCTTCTTCAACAGTCTGCTAGGGCACCTAAACCAAATTTTATCTATATATAACTTCATTTCTCCTCCATCCATCTAACCTTTTCCATGAACATGTACAAACACTCCTTTAAGCAGTTTTTCTTTGGGTAGCGTCTTCCTTTTAAAAATCAATAGTGGCAGCAATTTTGTCCAATCAGCACAGCAGGATAAACAACCATGCAGCGAGTTTTTTTCGTGCCCCAAAGTTTTAACAGTAACACCTTTTGTGCCCTTGGAATCTATAGTTTTGTTTGAGGGCACATCAAAAGTCAGCGGCACCTCGTCCATGTTTCCTATTTGTGCAAGTTCAAAATTTTCTCGTTTTCTTGCGTTAATGACGAATTGATGAAATTCAATAATTTTTTCTTCATATTCAGCTGGCATCTTTTGTGATATTTTTGTTTCAGTCCGCATACATGAACCTGGAACACCATGATGCTGATCCAGTAAGTTGGCAATCCCCCCCCTCTGTTAGTGGCTATCGCTTTCGCTTGATGAATAATCAATTTTTGTAGACACTGAAAGTCCCGCTTCTCTGTGGTCAAAAATCCAAGTATTCAGTTCTGCCTTAAGTTCTGGCCATTTTGCAATTCCACTTCGTAGGTTAAATTTACTGTAAGTTGCTTTTTTTAGATCCTCTTCCTGATTCCGCCAAATTCTTAGCATTTTTTAAGAACAGTTGGGGTGGCCTGAATTGCCTCTCTGCAGCCCTGTTTCCATGTTCTTTAGCATATGAAATCACACGTAGCTTGTATGCAATATTGTAGCAATGCCGACGTTTTTCAGCCATAATTTACAAAGAAATTTAGAGAAAATTGAACGGCAGAAATTTATCACCGTTCACAACAACCGCATCCACTGAACTCTATGTAATTGGGATGCTCTCACACACTGCAAGGAAGCAAGAGAAATTGCGTAACTCGGAACAGAGAAAATTTCCAGAAATGAAAGTAATAAAAAAACTGAGTATTGGCATATAAGACGCACCCTGTTTTTCAGACCTATTTTCTTTGAAAAAAAAATAATAAAATATATATATATATATATATATATAAATGTTGCTCTCCAGGCCAAATTTAATTTTGTAACCTAATACAGGGCTGTCCAACCTTAGGTAATCCGAGGGCCACATTAAAAAAAAAATATTTATCCGATGGCTGCATCACAATGTGTATCTAGTAATTTGGTGAGCAGCAGTGACACAACCTCGATAGCTGAACAAACAAATAACACTAATCATGCACTCGCGTTCCCTGTGGGCGCCCAGAGCATGCGCGTTGGAACAAAACAGTGTAAGAACACTTCTTTGACACATCTAAGATTTAAAAAACATGTGGGTATATAGTGATATAAAAACACCAAATAAATTTACCAACATCGAGATTATCAATTAGTGATAGAATTAAAATATCTAATACGCATTTGATTCAGATCATTTTTTTTTCGCTTCTGAAAATCAAACACCCACAGGTGGGCAGTGCTTTGGATAGCCCTGACCTAATAGATAATAATAGGACTCTAACTTTGATGTAGTCAAGGTTTTTTTCCCCCACCAGAGGTCAGACCAATAATGTTGTAACAGTTGGTCAGTAACGTTAGCAAACCATGTAGATTGTAGTGCAGCTTGTTTCTTTGTATATATGTGTATGCTCCAGATGATGACCTTGACATGAAGGTCGAAACATTGAGTATTCATTTTGGTTTATATTAAACTAAAGTTTTGCTCTAACACGGTAGTTGTCTCCATAATTTTTCATGTCTTCAGTCTTTGAAGACATCAACTGTTTTACAGTACTTCTAACCCAGACCTGAGATCCATAAGTTAAAATGAGTTTAAACACTATCTGATTTCTCTTATTCCGTAAGTTTATTCAGTGGACTTCTTACCATGAAAATAGAGAATTACCAGCTTTGGTAATTCTCTATTTTCATATTTAATTTTCCATCTTCACTAAAAATTGTGTCTAACTAGCAGAAATGTTTTATTTGTTCAGTTCTTCATGTAGGGACATCTGTTTTCTATGTTTCTGCCTATTTTCATAGTTTGTCTCGTTAATGACAATTTTTCTGGCATATTTACTACAGCCGTAAATAACTTAGTTAAGGAATCCTGCAAGCTGGTACTGGATATATTTAAGAGTATAACATAAGTATAAAGCAGAAGGCTGAGATTAATTCCTCTAATTGTAATATTAGGCTTAATACCACATTCCTTCATAATGTGATCCATATAGATGAATAACAATAGAAATAGTGTATACCCTTCTCACATAGCTGATTTTACATCAAACCACCTTATTATATGGCCATCAATTCTAACCAGTGACTTATAAGTTAAATATACACTATCACTTCATACAATGTCCAATTTACATAATTGTGTTTCAAACAGTCTTTCACTTGGTGAAAGTTTTTTTCACTTGGTTATACTATAAATTAAAGATGCCAAAAAATTATATTGGTTAAATCCTTTATCCAAGTGTAAGCAAACAATGTCTGTGCGTGAAATATCTTCACGACTGGGCTATTTGTATATAGAGATTAATGACTTCACATCAATTGCCTTAGTAACCTATAATGCAATGCACACATCCTTATGATGCTATGCATTAATGGAAGGGCGACTATCCAGACCACTTTAGACCTTTATTGAGGTCTAATCAGTGAGAGCCAGACCAAGCATTACTTTAACCTTGATATCACTTCTGGGTCTGGTGAGACCACTGATGAGACCTTCAGGTTGAAACCAGTCTGGGTAGTGGCCCTTCCCTTAATGCACAGCATTATATATGCGCATAAGAATATGTGCATTGCATTATGGGATACTAAAGCAATTGATGTGAAGTCATTAGCCTCTATATACAAATAGCCCAGTTATGAAGTTACTTCACGCACAAACTTCATTTGCTTACACTTGGATAAAGGATGAAACCAAGAATATAGTTTCTTGGTATCTTTAATTTATATTTTCACTTGGAACTCTGTCATATGCCTTTTCCAGATCTACAAAATTTTAACTAGAAATTCTTATTATATTCGAATGATTTTCAACTATCTGTCTTAAAATGAAAAGCTGATTGTGACACCATCCCTGCTTTGCCTAAATCTAGCCTTTCTTATCAAAGTTTCTCTTTGACTACTTTTCTTATCCTTAAGCAAGCCTACATAAATCTCACCTGTAACACTCAGCCGAGAAATTCCTCTGTAATTTTATTTTTTCCCCTTTTTATAGATGGATAGTAAAAAAGCTATACTCCAATCTTGAACTGAACATATCTTCTGAATCATGCAGTGTAGCCACTGTAAAACTACTTTTCTACCTCCACACTTAAGCATATCTAACTACCTTCCCATATTTCAGATTTTTGATGGCTTTTTCAACTATGTACTAACATGTACTACTGATTGCATTCCTCTTGAATGTTATCACTGTTCTATCACTTGTTTCATTTAAGTCTTTCAAAATAATTCATCCAGCTTGATTTGTTGAGTGGTTAGCATATATGTTCTTCAACCAACAGATACAGGTTCAAATCTGCCATGAGCATTAATGTTTGCGATTGTCTTTAGGTGAGAAAAGACTTTCACTGCACTGTGTGACACCACTGTCCTGCTTATTGGAGATAAGAAGTGGCTTGAATAAGTTATTGGTCTAGATATGGAATAGGATTTCTGGATTATATAAAAAAAATCCTTAGCTCATAGTATAAAATTAATAAACAACAACAACAACAAAAAAAAAAAACAATCTTATCACACCCACTGTATTAATGTATTATAAGTTCACAAAACCATTCATGCATGAGAGTAACATAAAATTACTCCAAATATCCAGGATATCTTTATCACAACTTTTCATGTGACTTTTATCATCTGATTCCTCTTACAGTACTTTCCTCCTTTTCTAAGTTTTTCCAAAGCCTCCAGAACATTTTGCCACTTTCCTGATATCTCCTTCTTGATTTCTGTTTATACGCGTGGATAGGCTTATGTGTTCGTCAGACATGTTGTAATAGACTTCACGGTATGACATGAACACAGATGGATAAGAAAATAACTATTTATTAACTTAAAAGTTAATTTCGCTGGTATTATATCCAGCATCTTCAGAGCACACAACACAAAGCTTGTTACAAATGCAAGACAACCACAATCCGGTGTAACAGTGGGGCTAGTATAAATAATTGCAGCGTGCAACACAAGACCAAAGTCCTAATATGGCGCCATCTAGGTTAAAAAAAGTTCAAAGTTCCATCCCATACATTAAAGGCGCATCTGAAAAGATATCTAGGGTGCTTAAAAAACACTAACTACGCACAGTATTTAAACTGTATGTAAAATTAGCAACTCTTATCCGTTCACCTAAGGACAAATGCACTCCTTTATCACATCCAGGAGTCTATGAAGTGCCCTGTTCTTGCCATCAAGCCTACTACGGGCAGACAGGAAGAACTGTGGACATCCGTCTCAGTGAACACAAAAAATATATCCGACACTTTCGCTATGGCAAGTCGGATCTGGCAGACCATGCTTTGGATACCTCTGCACACATGATCAATTGGAAAGAAACAAAAGTAATGCACAGAAGCTTCTACAAGTCTGAGAGGTTGTTCCTGGAATCAACAGAAGCCTTAAAACATACTCCAAACCTTAACATGTATGTCTGTATAAATCTACCAAAGATTTGGGAGTCAGTCATCTTAAGACCAAATTAATATTTATTACTTTTATTTTATTTTATATTTTTTTCAAACTTTCTAAGACTATCAATTGGACTACTATTTCAAAACTTTGAACTTTTTTTTTTTTTTTAAACCTAGATGGCGCCATATTAGGACTTTAGTCTTGTGTTGCACGCTGCAATTACTTATACTAGCCCCACTGTTACACCGGATTGTGGTTGTCTTTTGTAACAAACTTTGTGTTGTGTGCTCTGAAGATGCTGGATATAATACCAGCAGAATATTAGCTTTTAAGTTAATAAATAGTTATTTTCTTATCCATCTGTGTTCATATCATACCGTGAAATCTATTACAACATGATTTCTGTTTAGCTACTTTTACACATTGCTTTTCATTCCTACATTTTTCTTCGTACTCTTAAAGCATCTTCTGACTTACTTGTTAAGAACTTCTGATATGCTTTCTTTTCCAGGACTGCCTCTTTCACTTCTTGCATCCACTAGGGATGTTCCGATTGTTCTACCCTTGCAGACAACTTCATTTCATGCCTCTTGGGCTGAATCAATGTTTTCTTCAGTCTGCCACCACAACTCCTGGGTTTATTGTTTTCAACTCCTTCATTTTTGTTCCAATGATATTTTTGTATACTCATGTCTACACTTCACATCTGAAACATGCTTCTTTAATATGATAATCAATTTTATTCTTCCCATCCTTTCATCCAATCGCCCTCCTTTTTTGAAATTCCCTGTATATTCTTGTGTACTGAACCAGCATGAAGATATTCCTATCCATAATAAGTCAGTGAGACTTTTTTTCTCTCTATCTATGTTGCATCATGGTTTAGAATGACTAGTCATTCTAATTGGACTATGAATAAGACAGAAATCTAGCAAATGTTTACCATTATTATTATTAGCTTTGTCCTTTTCTCCAAATTTTCCTATATAATTTCTATGCCTGGTATTCATTTTAAATCTCTAATAAGAACCAACTTACCCGTTCCCTTTATCAACTACCTTCTCTATAATGAATTGAAAAATACCTCCACTTCTTCCTTAGCAGAATCTTCTGTTAAGGAAGAATAGAAAGGCAGCTGGACCTGGCAAGAATGGTAGTCGAGATGATCAAGTGTGGTGGCAGTAAAATATTACAAGTCCTGACAGTGATATTCAACAAAGTGATTGCAGGTGGAGGATCTCTCTTATGAGTGCAATTTTGTGTAGGTGTACAATGAGCTCTATTATCTGAATAGTCTGAGAAATTAAGTCTTCAGATAACAGATTTTTCTGCATAATTCTAGATGTCCCTTGAATGATGCAGAAGAATGTGCTAAAGGGGAGGTACCATTATTAGTTAGATATATGAATTTCATTTTCACAATACATATGCTCATGACAATGAATTTCATTAGAACTAACTGATAATCTATTTAAATAGAAAAAATGACATTGCTAAAGGGGGGGGGATTCTTTCTTGAAACGTGAAATATTAAGCTTCTCAAAATTAACACAGACTGCTTATAACAAAGGCATGTGCAGCTTGGCAGAAATAACATTTGCATCCAATCAGACTTTCCCACTGATATTAACACATCAGTGGGAAAGCTTTAGCGTATATATGCTGCTTCAACATCATAATGTAGTGAAACACATCAATTTTCAGTCACGTAACTTTATTACCTAGATGGTGTGATATGTCACCATTTGAAAATGGAAACTTTTGATTGTGCAGAGCAAGCAAATTGTGTTTTGGTTTGAGAAAACGAAGTTTACAAGTTCAGAGGAATTTCTGCAAGCAATATGGCAAAGAACCTCCTAGTAGGCTCATGATCTACACGTGGTACAAGAATTTTGTGGAAACAGGCTGTTCTGTGCTTTATCCAAGGTCAACAGGAAGGCTGCGTGCTGCTGGCTGATGCTGTTGTGGAAGAAGTTTGGGAAAGTTTCCAGATAAGTCCTGGAAAATCAACCAGATGGGTGTCTCCTCAAATTGGAATTCCACATGTGACTGTGTGGCATGTTTTATGACAGCGTCTACATTTAAGGCCCTACAAATTTATCCTCGTAGAACATTTGAAGAAAGAAGATACGTCAGGATAAATGTATGGAAATTATCAGTAGGAAAAGAACAAAACAAGGACTTTTTGGACACGATTGTTTTCAGTGACGAGTGCACTTTTCATGTAAGTGGGCAAGTAAACACAACTGCAGAATTTGGGTAAGCAAAAATCCACATGGCATTGTAGAACATGTGTGCAGCACCCCAAAGGCTAACACTTTTTTGCACCATAAGCAAGAAGAAAGTGTATAGCCTTCTTTTTCTTGGACTATCATTACTGGTGGTATGTATCTGAACATGCTACAAGGGGTACCTAATACCACAATTAGACTACAATGACCATGACGGACACATTTCCAGAAATAGAGCACCTCCTCATTAACTGACAGATGTAAGGTCATACCTCGACACCCATTTTCCAGACAGATGGATTGGTATACCGGTGCCTGGTATACTAATATACCAGGCACCGGGAAATGCAGTAGCATGACCACTGCATTCCCCCAACCTTATACCATTCGATTTTTTTTTTCTTGTAGGTCTTTGCGAAAGAAATTGTTTGTACCACCACTACCAGCCAATTTGGATGAGCTATGTTCCAGAATTACTGTCGCCATTGCTGAAGTTACACCAGATATGCTCTGACATGTCGCAGGAAATTGATTACAGATGGGATATCTGCAGAATTACTGGAGGGAGTCATATCGAACTTCAACTGTGTTGAAACTTCAAGTGTTATGCTACATTTTTATAGTAATAAAAATTGTTCATCTATCGCTATTTACCTTCTATCGTCATTCGAAGTTGTATTCCCCTTCCTTTTGAAATACTCTGTATATTCTCATATGCATGTTTTTGTTTTACATAAATTGCATGCTTTCTGTACTAATGACTGCATTATGAACAGCTGTTATATGCATTTTCCAGAACTGAAAATTTGAAAGAGGATGTTAGCACAAATGTGTTTAGTTAGCTTCCATGTTTAGTGCTACAATAATTTTGTTTTGCTTGCATGCATGCAGCATAGTCTGTGGGAAGGGAGTGTTTTCCATATAAAGTGTCATTCCAGATGTCTCTAATTACAACATAATAAGTTTAGTTAAATCCTTTATCGAAGTGTAAGCAAACAAAGTTTGAACCTGAAGTATCTTCAGGACTGAGGCAAAAACTGATGAGACCTCAATAAAGGTCGAAACCAGTTTGGGTAGTGGCCCTTCCCTTAATGCATAGCATTATACATGTCTGCAAGGAGATGTGCTTTGCATTATGGGAGATACTAAGACAAGGAGTGATGAGAGCTTGGTCCATCTTTACCACGAGTTGCCTCAGTCCTGAAGATACTTCAGGTGCAAACTTTGTTTGCTTACAATTGGATAAAGGATTAAACTAAATTTAGTATATTTTAACCAAGTGGGGGGGAAAAACTTCCAACATCTATATGCAACAATTGTTGCCAAATATAGTACAAAGACTGCAAAATGTCTCTGTACTGTAATTAGAATACAATAAAACTGTTTTTTTTTTTTTTTTGCTCCTGCAGTATAGCATCTGTTGAGGTTGGATTGTTTTTTGTAGTATAAGAATATTTTTATTCCAGCCTTCAAAAATAGTAAAAATTTTCTATTCCTGAATAAAAATGAATATTATAAGTAGTAGCTGATCAAATTCTTTTAATAATGGCAAACTGCGAGCAGGCATATAAATACAAAATTAATTTTGTATTTGCTCCTGCAGTATAGCATCTGTTGAGGTTGGATTGTTTTTTGTAGTATAAGAATATTTTTATTCCAGCCTTCAAAAATAGTAAAAATTTTCTATTCCTGAATAAAAATGAATATTATAAGTAGTAGCTGATCAAATTCTTTTAATAATGGCAAACTGCGAGCAGGCATATAAATACAAAATTAATAACGGAAAAACTCACGTAAAAAAATTATTTAATAGCATAATTTTCATCTATGTGTCACAGGCATCTTTCAATACATTTTAAGACTCAAATTAAACAATAACTAACAATTCCAAAAAGCGCCACCTAAGTAGCTAGTGTAAGATAACTAAAAAGGTCAATTTCCTAACAAAAAAAAAAAAAAAAGAAAAAAATTATATATACAATAAAAAGCTAGGAAAGATTAGCTGAATTATAAAGTACTATCTCCCATAAAGGGGATAGACATAAACCATCAGATCTGTTTAACTGTGAAACTTTACTTCACTCTCCTAACTTAAACAGATCTGATGGTTTACGTCTATTCCCTTTATGGGAGATAGTATACTTTATAATTCAGCTAATCTTTCCTAACTTTTTATTGTATATATAATTTTTTTTTTTTTTTTGAGGAAATTTATTGACCTTTTTAGTTATCTGACACTAGCTACTCAGGTGGTGCTTTTTGGAATTGTCAGTTGTTTAATTTGAGCTTAAAATGTACTGAAGATGCCTGTGACACACAGGCGAAAATTATACTATTAAATAGGCTTTTTACGTGAGTTTTTCCGTTATTAATTTTGTATTTATCAGAAATTCTCTATGTATATGTCCCCATGTAAATAATGTATATTGATCCTCAATAAACAAACAAAAATTCCTAGAATAAATTTTACAAGATGATTTGCTGCTCCATCAATCAATATGTATTCTGCCACGCCTAAATGAATCACCTGATCAGCATTATTAATTCACTGGATTAGCCCTCGCTATACTTTTTCACTGAGCTACCAAATATATACAATGTCTGCTTATTATTGGTTAGTTATTTATACTTTGCAAACAAATCTCTTTTACTCTTTAAAAAAAATTTTTTTTTAATTATGCCATCATAAATGGACATATGCATATTTAGAATTTATAGGACACACATGTGACAAATGTTAATCATTAATAATTCATTTCTCCATAATGAAAAAATTTCTATTCACACTTGTTCTTTCTATCCTTTATATATTCCCCATCCTTACATGGCTGATTCATGATGGTTCACATATTTACATCTTTCAGTAATTCAAATAAACCACTCAAATATAGCATTCTCCTTACTGTTTTCTAATATATATCCTAAACCCAAACCTATTAGTTCTCTCCCCATGCAGATTTGGTTACAATCAAAGAATCATCACGATGTGATGATTCTTTGATTCATGATGATTCAGATGATGTGTCCGTCAAAACGCAAGCACAAAATTTTCACAGGGCAGTTTTTTCTCTCACCCAGCCAGATAGGATGACACCAAGGGAGTGACCAATGCCCTGACATGAACGGGACAAATCACAAGCTCATTTATGGATGGTGATCAGTTAGAATACTGCTTTAACTTCAAAATTTACTTAATGTTGAGAGGGTGAATTAATTTAAACAATGCTTGATAGCGTAACAACATACAGTCAATTCACCACATAAACTCCACCATAACAAATTACTGAAGCAGCCAAATTGAAGCACCATGTACGGAGTGCACAAGAAAATGAACTGTGGCAAACTAACCACTATAACAAGTTATTATAGTACGGTTTGTAGTCCTCATGAGTTTGCTGCAGTGATAGCCAACTGTATCTTCCACAATGACTGATAATGTCATGAAGATAATAGCATCACTTGTTGGGCGTGACTAAATTCATTAACCCTCCCCAATCGGCCATTACATCTATAGATGTCCAGCTAAATCTGGATATGATTCTGTAACACCTATTGAATAACATGGATAAGAAGTGCAATTTGATCTCACTATTTCATCCACCTCGGCAGGTAGGGAAGTTAAGTTAAGCAGCTTGATAAAGTTGCCAATACCTGACAATTTTTTTTTCCTAATTTGAGTTTTTGACAAAATAAAGAATATTAGGATGACAAAAAAAGCTTTAATAGAAACAAAAATACTAACCTTTTCGTCGTGTAGTGCAAGCTGGTGCTCTGCCAACATACGGATTCCTAGTCTTGAGGTGAGTGTTCTGTCCAAGAAACTTTGCACAAGTTCGTCATCCTTAAATAGAAAATAAATTTCTAACATTTTGCAATAAAAACTAATATGTTCCATTTTTCCTGCTGAAGTATTTCAAAGCAATTCTAGAATTTAGCTACAAATTTTTGTATGTACTTATTTCATAATACTGAAAATTGCATAATTTGACATCTCTGTGTTTATCTTCAAATTATTTGTCCATAGCAATAAATTCGTGGAAGCCAATAATCTCTTAGGTATGCATAAAGTGGCACTAATTTTGATAAGATAAAAAAAACAAAGACAGGGATTGAATGTGAGTGAGAGATTACTGCTAGACCTGGCTAAGGCATTTGACAGGATACCACATGGAATTCTAATCCGTAAACTACAACCTAAGGGAATGGATACAGGGTTGGTTAGATGGATAGGTGGGTGGTTGATTGAGAGATATCAGAGAATAGTTTATTCAGGAGTAGAGTCCAAAAGATGGCCTGTGACTAGTGGTGTGCCGCAGGGTTCTGTTCTTGGACCACTGCTGTTTAATTTGTTCATTAACGATATAGGGAAGGATCTAAGAGTAACAGTTCATTTGTTCGCTGATGTTGCAAAGTTGGGTAGGGCGATAGTGAATGCAGAAGATGTCAAAATCTTGCAGGATGACTTTGATAGATTGGTGTTCTGGGCTAAGGAGAATGGATGTCAATTTCTTCTTCTTCTTCTCTTCCGTCTAAGACAGGTTGAGTCTTCTCTTGAGCAGGATCTTCCAGTCGTCTCTATTCCTTGCTGTTTGAAAAAGTTCCTTATATGTTCTGCATCCCGAGATGTTATTTATTAATTTCAGCCAGGTAATTCTTGGTCTTTCAGGTCTTCTTTTTTCAGTTGGAAAAGTATTGATTAGGACGTTAGGAAGTCTGTCTGCATCCATGCGTACAGTGTGTCCAAACCATCTCAGTTGTTTTCTAATTTTTTCTATTATTGTCTTTTTATACAATAGTTCTTGTCTGACTGTGATGTTTGTTTTCTTTTCTATCCAACTTGTTCTATTTATTTTTCTTAAGCATTTCATTTCAAATGCCAGCAGTTTTTTCTCCTCTCTTTTTTTAACTGTCCACGCTTCTGCTCCATAGATGACTGTTGGCATAATTATTGCTTCATATAATTTGATTTTGGCTTGTTTAGATATCTTGTTTGTTTTCCAGATTTTCTGTAATTTTCCCATGGTGGTCCATCCTATCGCTATTCTGTGTTTGATTGTTTTGAGTTCATCTATTGTTTCTGTTAGTTTTGATCCAAGGTATATGAAGTTGTCTACTTGTTCTAATTGTTCTCCGTTTAGGGTGGCTGAGATGGTAGTTCTGTTCCTCCCTATTTTCATCACTTTTGTCTTTTGTATATTTATTGTCATGTCATATGTTTTACAGGTTTCATTTAGCTTGCTGATAAACTTTTGTAATTCATTTGGGGTTCTTGCAAGAAGGACGAGATCATCTGCATATTTGATATTATTTATGTTTAAACCGTTGACATTGATTCCAGGCTCATTGTCTATTGCTTTCTTTACAACTTCTTCTAGATATATGTTGAATAGGCATGGGGATAATGGACATCCTTGCATTACTCCTTTTTGGATCTCTATGGGTTCTGTTGTGTGTCCTTTTTAATTATTGCATTTCTCTTAGATATTTTATCAGAAACTGTATTATATATTTGTCTATTGCTTTTTCTAGTAGAATTTTGAGAAGGATTTCTCTGTTGATGTTATCGAAAGCTTGTTTAAAGTCCACAAAACAACAATATAGTTCTTTATGGTCTTCCCAGCTGAGTTCTGCTAGATGCTGCAATGTGAAAATTTGGTCTATTGTTGAATAGTTTCCTCGGAAACCAGCTTGTTCTATGCCTATCATTTCTTCGTAGGTGTTTTTTAATCTATTTTGTATAATTCTTATGAATATTTTATAGGTGTGAGGGAGTAAATTGATTGGTCTGTAATTTCTGCAGTCTCTTTTGTCTCCTTTCTTGTATATTGGGATGATCTTTCCAGTTCTCCAGTCATCTGGAATCTCTCCTGTTTGTAGTATTTTATTGAACAGGGTTGTTAAATATTCTATTGATATGTTGCCTCCATATGACCACAGTTCAGTAGGGATAGTATCAATGCCTGGTGCTTTATTGTTTTTCATCTGTTTTATTGCGTATCTAACTTCTTGTAAAATTTTTGGGTGATCATTATTTTCTTCTATTGTTGGCATTGTAGTTTTGTTTCCTTGGTGGAAGATAGTCTTAAAATGGTTTGATCAGATTTTTCTTATATATTCAATATTCCTGGTTTCAGTCATCTTGTTGTTCATCATTGTTACTGCTTTTGCTGAGAATTCCTTTGTAATTTCTCTTACAGTATCATGAAAAACTTTTAGGTTGTTTTGTTGGTATGCTTCTTGGCATTTCTTAGCTTTTTCTTCTAACCATTTTTCTTTGGCTTTTTTGCATAGGTTATCAACTTTATTTTTTTAGTGATCTGTATTTTTCTCTATTCTCTTCATTGTTTTGTTGGTTTACAAATATCTTGGCCTCTCTTTTCTCTTCTATGGTAGCTATGATTTCTTGGGTTATCCACTGTTTGTTTATTTTGGGTTTGGAACCTAGAGTGTCTTTTGCAATTGATAACACTATTTCTTTTCCTTCTTCCCAGAATTTTCTACTGTTCTGTAAGATGGAGGGTTTTAATTTCAAGCACATCTGTTCTAAAAATCGACTTCTGCTTGAGCTATCTTTTAGTTTTGATGGGTTGATGTTTTCTTCTTTTCTGATATTATTTTTCCTGTTGAATTTTATCTTCACTTTGGCAGTTAATATTTCATGGTCAGTGTCAAAATCAAAACTTCTTAATGTTCGTACATTATTTACTGATCTTTTCCATTGTTTATGATGATATAGTCTATGCAGTTCTTTATATTACCATCTGGGGATATCCATGTATATTTATTATTAGGGCATTGATAGAACAATGTGTTTGTAATCATTAGATCGTTTGCTTTACAGAAGTGGAGTAATTGTTCTTCTCTGTCGTTAAGCTCTCCGTATCCAAATTTCCCCATCTAATCTTTTTTGTCTGCTGTGAACTGTCCTATTTTAGCATTAAAATCTCCCATCACTATCATGAGTTCTCTATTTTTGGGATTATCTATTTCCTGTTGTAGTTCTTCATAGAAATTTTCTATTTCTTCCTCTGAATGATTACTGTCTGGTGCATATATTTGGATTATTTTAATTGTTTGACCTTTTTCTTTTGCTTGAAGTTTGGCTGTTATTATTCTAGGAGACACTGGGTTTATTTCAATTACTGAGTGTGTAAGTTTCTTTTCAATTCGTAATGCAACTCCTTCTCTGTGTATGTTATCTTTGCTTCCTGAGAAGTACAGTCTTCCTTCTGGTAAATCCATGCATCCATCTCTGCACCAATGTGTCTCTTATAAACCTAAAATACTCCATTTCTGTCTTTTTAAATTTTCCTGGACTAATTGTAATTTTCCAGGTCGGTATAGTGATCTTATGTTGAGGGTGGCTACATGTTTAACATCCTTGGCTGACCACATTGCTGATTTCTCACCTACTCTATGTAGTCTTTGAGTAGGTGCGTCGGTTGTCCCGTACGCAGTAGCACTATCTTGGTTTGTAGACTTTCTCCTGTTCATGAAAGTTACTGGCATAATAATGTAGCCAGCTTGCCATGCCTCTGCTACATCCTTTGGTCCACGGCTCTTTATTCTTTATTCAGAGCAACCCATTTGGGTTTCCCCCATCAGGGGGACGTGCCTGGTAGGAGTGTGGTCCCCCCCCCCCCCCCCAAGGATATCAATTTAATGTGACAAAATGTAAAGTTGTGCATTTTGGGGTGAAAAGATTAGCAGCAGTATACAACACTGGTGGAACTATACTCCAGGAGATTGATGAGGCCAGGGACTTGGAAGTGTTGGTGGATAGGGAGATGAAGTTTAGGAGGCACATTGCAAAAGTGGCTAAATCAGCTCATCAACTCAATTGGTTGCTGAAAAATACTTTGACAAGCAGAGACAAGCAAGTTATTGTACCACTGTACCAAGCCTTAATAAGACCTCATCTCGACTACAGTGCCCAGATTTGGTCACCTAGGTTTCTTCTTGATGAGGAGGAGGTGGAAAGGATCCAGAGGCAAGTGACCAAGATGATATCAGGTCTATGGAATGAACCTTATGAGAACAGGTTGAAGATTTGTGGGTTGTAGAAATTAGTTGATAGACAAGGGTAGATATGGTGAGCAAGTTCAAGGCAAGGCATGATAGATACTGAGAGAATGTCGTATAGTTGTGTGGACATGATGTTTAGGGCATCCCTCAATGAGTCTAGGGACTCCCTGGAGTTGCCCGTAATAATAAAAATGGAAGTTTTTTGATTCGCTTTGGGAGCATTTCTTCATCATCAAATTCCTGCCATGTACCCTCAAGGGGTGTACAGGATATGATAGTACCACATGAAAAATTTACATCATTACTAACTTCCTATCTACAATTTTCCTCCAAATCGGTATGTAACTTGTCAAGACTCCAACATTATCATATCTTATATTTCTATTGGCAATATTCAGGCAATGACAATCAAGGAAAAGAAGGAGTAGCCATAGTATTCAACACAAAATAAGAGCCTAATCTTCTTGAATGGCAGTCAGTCTCAAGTAAAGTAATGTGGGCAAATATGAGAATGGGGAACTGGACAATGAGACTTTTTGTGCCTATGGTCCAGAGAAGGTACTACTAAGGTAGAAGTGGGGGAATTTTTTGATACTTTAGAAAAAGCAACTGACACAATGAAAAAGGAAAAGTTGGTCCTTGTTGGGAATCTAAATAGCACATGAAATGATTAGGAAATGAGTAGAGTAAGAAATGATTGTGAGACATACAAAAATATTTTGGGAAAATTTGGAGAAAAAAGCAAAGCTAATAATAATGGCAAATATCTCTTGGATTTCTGCTCAGGACATGGACTGGTTATTACTAACACCATGTTCCAACATAAAAATGTGCACAAATTCACATGGAGAGAAGAGGCAAGGAATAAGAAAAGTCTCATTGACTATCTTATTGTAGATAGTGATGTTTTCTCCCTGGTGCAGGACACCAGAATATACAGAGGATTTGAAATTGGAAGTGATCTATTTAGTCTTGAGCAGGATAAAATTGAATTTCATATTGAAAAGAATAACATGTAAGAAAGTTTTAAAGCAAATAAAAGTTGAGCAGCTCTCAGATGTGAACTGTAGACTAAAATACACAAAGATTATTGAAGAAAAAATGAAAGAGTTTGAGAACAGGAACCAAACCTTGGAGATTCAGTGGCAAGCCTTGAAGAAAGCCCTCATTGATTCAGCTAGAGAGGCATGTGGTGAAGCTGTCTGCAAGGATAGCAAAATAAGAACTACATGGTGGACACAGGAAATTAAAGAGGCAGTGAAGGAAAAGAAGAAAGCATATCAAAAGTTCCTGGCAAATAAGTCAGCATGTGCTCTTAGAGATTACAGAGACAAATGCAAGAATGCTAAACACTGTGTTAAACTAGCTAAACAAAAGTCATGGGAGGACTTTGGCAAGAATATAGAAAATAAATATCAAGAAGGTGGCAAAATATTCTGGAGGTTATTGAAGAAGCTTAGGAATGGAGGAAAGAGTGCTGTAAAAGGAGTTAGAGATGATAAAGGTGACATAAAAATGGAAGAAAAAGATATCCCGTGAAGTATGGAGTAATTACTTTGAAAAACTGCTAAATGAAACAAACAGTGATGACAGCACAGTGGTAAAAAACACTGACCAGGCTTGAATACTTGAAGACTCCAATACTTGAAGTAGAAAATGCCATCAAAGGCTTGAAATATGGAAAGACAGCAGGAGTAGATGATATTCGACCAGAAATGCTCAAGTATGGTGGAATAAAAGTCTTACAGTGGCTGCACTGCATAGTTCAGAAAGCCTGGAAGAAGGACGAATTCCCGATGATTGGAGTAGAGCTCTCATAGTACCCATATATAAAAAGGGAAATAAAACTGAATGTGAGAATCACAGAGGTATTTACCTACTAAGTGTTCCTGGCAAGATCTATGCAAGTATACATGAGAAACAATTGAGAAGAATTGTGCAAGAAAAGCTGGGTGAAGAACAAGCTGGATTGATGCCAAATAGAGGCTGTCAGGATCAGATCTTCACTTTATGACAAATAGTCAAGAAAGCATGGGAATATAACAAAGATCTGTATTTAAGTTTTGTCGGTTGGAAAAGGCATATGACAAGGTGCAAAGAGAGAAGCTATTCAATATGCTACAGTTATATGTGGTGTCAATGGGGCATTATATCAAGCAATACTTAGTCTTTATTTGAGTTGTAAGTCAGCAGTTAGAATTGAAGGAGGTACAGGAAGATGGTTTAATGTTAAATCTGGTGTGAGACAAGGATGTGCATTATCCCCTCTGTTTTTCATTATCTATATGGATCCCATTATGAAGGAAAGTGGTATTAAACATGATATCAAAATTCGAGATGTTAATGTCAGCTCTTTGCTTTATGCGGATGATGTTATACTTCTAAATAAATCCACTATAAGTTTGCACGATTCCCTGACTAAATTGAATAACTGCTGTAATAGATATGGTATGAACGTCAGCATTAAAAAGACAAAGACAATGAAAATAGGTAGAATTGTTGAAATGTGAGCTGTGTTGTGAACGGGGAACCTGTGGAACAAGTAAAACATTTCAGCTACTTAGGCACGATTTTTCCTGAAGATGGTAAATTAAATATAGAAATAGACAACAGAATCAGCAAAGCTGGTATGGTGGGAAGTCAATCGAATAAATTCATATGGAATAAGAGAGAAATTAGTCGGAACACTAAATTAGCTGTATACAAGACAGTGTTCAAACCAGTTTTAACTTATGGATCTGAGAGCTGGGTGAGAAGTAAAACACTTGACCAAAGACTAGAGCCCGCAGACATGAGAGTCCTGAGAAAGATTAGAGGCGTGAACAGATGGCATCAATGGCAATATCATATTAAAAACGAGGGTATTAGGAAAGAACTTGACATTGTCAGCATCCAGGAATGCGTTAGCAGAGCTAATCTCAGGTGGTATGGTCACTTATACAGAATGGGTGAAGAAGGATTAGCAAAAAAAGTATTCCTGCTAGGTTGGCAGCAAAACGAGTAGGCTGTGATTTTGCTTTCTTACATGGACTTTACTTTTGTTCACTTCCAGAATCCGATTCTTCAATATCACGCTTCTTTTTGAGAAATCTATTTTATTTGGGTGTATTTATCTGAAAATAAGTAATATGCACATAACATACACTTCCAACAATTTTAAAATAAGTAATATACACAACAAGAATAAACCATATTCTTGTTGCAAGAAAAACTGCTGTTAATTAACATAATAATGATGTGTTGACAAAAAGAGCGGTATATCCATAATTAAAAGGTATAATAGAGTAACTATATTTATTTTTATATCTGGACACATATTTCTCTGGAATACCACAGGGTGCACCCGGAAATCTTCTAGGGCGCACCCTTTGAGAACCATTGCATTAGACGATAGAAATATAAGATCTGATAATGTTGGAGTCTTGACAAGAAAGAGACTGATTTCAAGGGAAATTGTAGATAGGAAGTTAAAAATGATGTAATTTTTTTCATGTAGTACTATCATATTCTGTACACCCGTTGAGGGTGCATGACAGGAATTTGATGATCATGATGATATTTCTATCGTCTAAGGAACTTTGTAACGTATCAATCCACCTATATCTTGGTCTTCCTCTGGGTCATTTTCCTGCCAACCTCGCAGAGAACAGTTGTTTTGCTAATCTTTCCCTGCCCATTTTGTTTAAGTGAACAATATCACCTGAGATTAGCTATGCTAACACCTAGATGAGGACAATGTCAAGTTCTTTCCTAATATCCTCGTTTTTAATATGATATTTTCAATAATGTCATCTGTTCTTGCCTCTAATCTTTCTCAGGATTCTCATATCTGCAGCCTCTAGTCTTTGGGTCAAGTGTTTTAATGCTAAACCAGCTCTCAGATCCATAAGTTAAAAGTGGTTTGAACATTGTCTTGTATACAGCTAATTTAGTGTTCCGACTAATTTCTCTCATATTCCATATGAATTTATTCAATTCACTTCCTACACACCAGTTTTGTTCATTCTGTTGTCTATTTCCATATTTAATTTACCATATTGACTAAAAATCGTGCCTAAGTAGCTGAGATGTTTCATTTGTTCCACAGGTTCTCCGTTCACACGCAGCTGACATTTTCAACGATTCTGCCTATTTTCATTGTTTTTGTCTTCTTATTGCTGACCTTCATACCATATCTATTACAACAGTTATTCAATTTAGTCAGGGAATCTTGCAGACTTATAGCGGATTTATTTAGAAGTATAACATCATCCGCATAAAGCAAAGAGCTGACATTAACATCTCCAATTTTGATATCATGTTTAATACCACTTTCCTTCATAATGTGATCCATATAGATAATGAATAACAGAGGGGATAATGTACAACCTTGTCTCACACCAGATTTAACATTAAACCATCTTCCTGTATTTCCTTCAATTCTAACTGCTAACTTGAAACTCAAATAAAGATGAAGTATTGCTTGATATAATGCCCCCATTGACACCATATAACTGTAATGTTTTGAATAGCTTTTCTCTTGGAACTATGCCATATACCTTTTGCAGGTCTACAAAACTTAAACATAGTTCTTTGTAATATTCCCATGATTTCTCAACTATTTGTCGTAAAGTGAAAATATGATCCTGACAACTCTATTTGGCCTGAATCCAGCTCGTTCTTCACCAAGATTTTCTTCCACAATTCTTCAACCGTTTATCAACTATATGCTTGCATAAATCTTGCCAGGAACACCCAGTAGAGAAATATCTTCTTCATATTTATTTTCTATGTTCTTGCCGAAGTCTTCCCATGACTTTTTTTTAGCTAGTTTTACTGTTTAGCTTTCTTCCATTTGTCTCTGTATTCTCTAAGAGCACATACTAATTTACCAGGAACTTTTGATATGATTTCTTCTTTTCCTTCAGTGCCTCTTTAACTTCCTATGTGCACCATGGAGTTCTGACTTTTCTATTCTTGCAAACATACCACATGCCTCTCTGGCTGAATCAATCAGGGTTTTCTTCAAGGCTTGCCACTGAATCTGCAAGGTTTGGTTTCTGTTCTCAAACTCATTCATTTTTTCTTCAATAATCTTTGTGTATTTTAGTCTACAGTTCACATCTGAGAGCTGCTCAACTTTTATTCGCTTTAAAACTTTCTTACATATTATTCTTTTCAATATGACATTCAATTTTATCCTGCTCAAGTCTAAATAGTGATCACTTCCAATTTCAAATCCTCTGTACACTCTGGTGTCCTGCACAAGGGAGAAAACATCACTATCAACAACATAGTCAATGAGACTTTTCTTATTCCTTGCCTCTTCTCTCCATGTGAATTTGTGCACATTTTTATGTTGGAAGTCTGTTACTTGTCAAGACTCCAATATTATCAGATCTAATATTTCTATCATCTAAGGCACTTTGTACCGTATCAATCAACCTAGTTTTTGGTCAAGTGTTTTACTTCTGACCCAGCTCTCAGATCCATAAGTTAAAACTGGTTTGAAACTGTCTTGTAAACAGCTAATTTAGTGTTCTGACTAATTTCTCTCATATTCCATATGAATTTATTCAATTGACTTCCCACCATACCAGCTTTGCTGATTCTGTTGTCTATTTCTATATTTAATTTACTGTCTTCAGTAAAAATCGTGCCTAAGTAGCTGAAATGTTTTACTTGTTCCACAGGTTCTCCATTCACAACACAGTTGACATTTTCAATGATTCTGCCTATTTTCATTGTCTTTGTCTTTTTATTGCTGACCATCATACCATATCTATTACAACAGCTATTCAATTTAGTCAGAGAATCTTGCAGACTTGTAGCGGATTTATTTAGAAGTATAACATCATCCGCATAAAGAAAAGAGCTGACATTACCATCTCCAATTTTGATATGATGTTTAATACCACTCTCCTTCATAATGGGATCCATATAGATAACGAATAACAGAGAGATAATGTACATCCTTGTCTCACACCAGATTTAACATTATACCATCTTCCTCTACTTCCTTCAATTCTAACTGCTGACTTACAACTCAAATAAAGACAAAGTATTGCTTGATATAATGCTCCATTGACACCTTATAACTGCAGCATATTTAATAGCTTCTCTCTTGGCACCTTGTCATATGCCTTTTCCAAATCGACAAAACTTAAATACAGATCTTTGTTATATTCCCATGCTTTCTCGACTATTTGTCGTAAAGTGAAGTTCTGATCCTGACAGCCTCTATTTGGCCTGAATCCAGCTTGTTCTTCATCAAGCTTTTCTTCCACAATTCTTCTCAATGTTTTCTCAAGTATACTTGCATAGATCTTGTCAGGAACACTAAGTAATTCTCACATTCAGTTTTATTTCCTTTTTTATATATTGGTACTATGAGAGCTCTACTCCAATCATCAGGAATTTGTCCCTCTGTCCAGGCTTTCTGAACTATGCAGTGCAGCCACTATAAGACTCTTATAACACCACACTTCAGCATTTCTGGTCAAATATTATCTACTCCTGCTGCCTCTTCACATTTCAAGCCTTTGATGGCTTTTTCTACTTCAAGTATGGATATGTATTCTTCCTGACTGCATGCCTGGTCAGTGTTTTTTTACCACTGTGCTGTCATCACTGCTTGTTTCGTTTAGCAGTTTTTCAAAGTAATTACTCCATACTTCAAGGATATCTTTTTCTTCCGTTTTCATGTCACCTTTATCATCTCTAACTCCTTTTACAGCAATCCTTCCTCCATTCCTAAGCTTCTTCAATAACCTCCAGAATATTTTGCCACCTTCTTGATATTGATTTTCTATATTCTTGCCAAAGTCCTCCCACGACTTTTGCTTAGCTAGTTTTACACAGTGTTTAGCATTCTTGCATTTGTCTCTATATTCTCTAAGAGCACAAGCTGACTTATTTGACAGGAACTTTTGATATGCTTTCTTCTTTTCCTTCACTGCCTTTTTAACTTCCTCTGTCCAACAAGGAGTTCTGATTTTTTTATCCTTGCAGACAACCTCACCACATGCCTCTCTGCAGAATCAATCAATGTTTTCTTCAGAGTTTGCCACTAAATCTCCAAGGTTTGATTCCTGTTCTCAAACTCTTTCATTTTTTTCTTCAATAATCTTTATGTATTTTAGTCTACAGTTCACATCTGAGAGCTGTTCAACTTTTATTCGCTTTAAAACTTTCTTACATGTTATTCTTTTCAATATGAAATTCAATTTTATCCTGCTCAAGACTAAATAGTGATCGCTTCCAATTTCAAATCCTCTGTACACTCTGGTGTCCTGCAGCAGGGAGAAAACATCACTATCAACAATAACATAGTCAATGAGACTTTTCTTATTCCTTGCCTCTTCTCTCTATGTGAATTTGTGCACATTTTTATGTTGGAACATGGTGTTAGTAATAACCAGTCCATGTCCTGAGCAGAAATCCAACAGATATTTGCCATTATTATTAGCTTTGCTCTTTTCTCCAAATTTTCCCAAAATATTTTTGTATGTCTCACAATCATTTCCTACTCTGCTATTTAGATCCCCAACAAGGACCAACTTTTCCTTTTTCATTGTGTCAGTTGCTTTTTCTAAAGCCTCAAAAAATTCCTCCACTTCTACCTTAGTAGAACCTTCTGTGAGACCATAGGCACAAATAAGTCTCATTGTCCAGTTCCCCATTCTCATATTTGTCCACATTACTCTACTTGAGATTGACTGCCATTCAAGAAGATTAGCCTCGTATTTTGTGTTGAATACTATGGCTATTCCTTCTTTTCCTTGATTGTCATTGCCTGAATATAACATTTTGTATTTATTGCTCAGAAAGATCTCACCAGTTTTGGTCTTTTTTGTTTCAGTCATCCCTATTATGTCGATCTGGTACTTATCTAATTCCTCAGCTAGCTCCATTTCTTTGCCATTCAGGCTTCTTATGTTGATAGCACTGATCTTTAACTCTGGTGTTGTTGAGTTGGGGTTTGTTTTCAGATTTGTTCCAGTAGGTGACTTTTCGCTATTCGCCGTTTCCCTGGCAAAAATAACGGGGGCCTTGTTTAACCGGGCGACGCCTTAGCTGGCATGAAATTTTGTCATGTTGTACCATCATTTTTTATTTTTGTTTAACCAATAAGAATACAATTTGGTCGGCTAAATCCCAAATTGCCAGCCCATCCTCGTTCGTTCAGTATCTAAGTAGATACCCAACAGGGTGCACCACGAGAAGGTGAGGATTGGACATTAGGTCAGAAGCCCTGGTCGGTTCTCCGCATTCCTTTAAAGGCTATGTGGAGGTCTCCTCTCAGTTATACAGCTTTGACCCTTATGCACCCCTTATGAAAATTTGTATATTTTATGTATATTTTGTATATATAGAATTTTCAAGTTTTGCTATCTCTTTATATTAAAGATTACAAAAGGAGCAATATGAACCTTAAGTTCAGAAATAATATAAAGTCATTTGTATATTGTTATATTTTCCTTTTTTAATAGATGGGTATTATCTGAGCTCTACTCCAACCATCTGGATTTCGACCCTGTGATAAACCACTAATTATACCCTGTAGTTACTGTAAAACTTTTTATACTTCCATATTTCAGTATTTCTGGTTGAATATCATTAATACAGCTGTTTTCATGCATTTCAGCTGTTTGATGGTTTTCTAGCAAGTATTAATATATATTCTTGATTGTTCTATGCCACTGTTCTAAGACTACTTGTTTCATTTGAAAATAATTACTCCATACATCTAGCATATCTCTATTTCAGTTTGCATGTCATCTTTATCATCTGGTTCCTTTTACTGTACTTTTTCCTCTACTTCAAAGCATCTTCAACAGCCTTCAGAAAAATGTTATGAAGGACACTGAAGATCAAGAACATAAATATCTAAAAAATAAATATCTTTCTGATATTTATCTTTAAGTCTTCCCATGACTTTATTTCACCTGCTTTTACACATTGCTTTTGCTTTCTCACATTTTTCTCTGTATATTCTCTCAGAGTACATACCTATTTTGTTAGGAACGTTTAATATGCTTTCTTCTTTGCCATGACTCCTGACTTCACTATGCAATAATGGTTTATGCTTGTAAAAAAAAATTCACTACATGCTTCCTTTCTATCAATATTTTCTTTAGAGTTTGCCAATGATTTCCAAGGTTTGGTTCTTATTTTCAAACTCGTTCATTTTTTTTTTGAATATATGTATATTTCAGTCTATAGTTCACTCTGAAAGTAGTCTGACACTTTCTTTTTAAAACATTCTTGCATTCTACTCAAACTAAATGGCGATCACTTCCTATTTCAAAATTCCTTGTATGTTTGTGTCCTGAACCAGACACACTGCTTTCAACAATAACATAGAGAATGAGACATTTCTCACTTCGTGTGTCCTCCATTTGAATTTGCACACATCTTTATGCTCTAGCTTGGTATTAATAATGATCAGTCCATATCCTGAAAAGAATCAAGCAGATAGTTACCAAACAACATTAAAAGAGATAAAAAGACAGTTTGATGTACAATCAGGTGTAAGACAAAAGTGCACACTACCCACTCTTACTCATCACACATAAGGATCATATTATGAACGAAAGTAACATTAAACCTGATATGAAAACTGGGTATATGCAAGTGTTATACTCCTAAATAAATCCAGTGCAGATCCTTAAGGTTTCTTTAATTGAAAAAGTTTCCATAATCAATTTGATATGAAAATCAGCAATAAAAAGATAAAACTATAAAAATAATGACTTTTCTGTGGGGAAAGGAAACAGCTGCATTCTCAATTCCATACAGACTAGAGACCACAAATATGAGAATCCTGAGAAAGATCAGGAGCATGAATAGATGGCATCAGTGGCAATGTCATATTAAAAATGAGGATATTAGGAAAGAACTTGACATTATTAGCATCTAGAAATGTGTTAGCAGAGATAATCTCAGGTGGTATGGTCACTTAAACAGAATGGGAGAGGAAAGATTAGCAAAACAAGCATTCCCTACCAGGTTGGCAGGAAAAAGACCAGAGGAAGACCAAAATGTAGGTGGATTGATATGTTAAAAAGTGCCATAAAGACAGAAATATAAGATCTGATGATGTTTGAGTCTTGACAAGTAACAGATTGGTTTGGAGAGGAAAATTGTAAATAGGAAGTTAGTAATTTGATGATGAGAAATTAATATACTAAACCAGCAGTTCATATTACAGCCCATATCACCCTACTTTATTAGAGGTGTGAACTGGCTTGGAAAAAATTCTGTGTTGTCTCTAAAGCAGGGTTTTTGGACACACATATGTAAATAATAATAAAATTAGAAAAAAAAATCCTTAGGCCACCTACCATACTAATGTACTACTGCAGGTTTGAAACCTTTGTGTGGATGAGAGTCACAAAAACCATAGTTTTAACAGTTTTAACTTATGGATCCAAGTTAGATACAGTACAGTTGATTGAAAACTAAAGAACATAAATATGGAAAAAAAAATAAACGGTGAACAGTATTTATTAACGTATGAAAAGAGCTAATCGGGTTATATAGTCACTTAAGCAGAATGAAAGAGGGAAGATTAGCTAACCAGGCATTTAATCTGGATGGAAGGAAAACAACTCAGAGGCAGACTAAGTTCTAAGTGACTTATTTATTTATGCTTATGGCTACATGAAACTGGTAAGTGAAGAGTACAATCACAATTACCAGCAACAAATGATGAAAATCTTAACACATAAAAGTTCATTACATAAAAGGCACAACCAGCTTTCTACGTCTTTCTTTTTTCTTTTTTTTTAAATAAAGCAAAAGTAACTTGTCATAATCAAGCTATGGGCAATTATCGTCCTACTGTAACAAGTATGACAAGGCTGCATGTTCTCACAACACTTCACAACATAAATGTAGCTGTATCCTAGGTTTAATTAGAGAGTAGTTGTGTCTTGTGTGAGAAAACTTGATCCTTTAGGGGGGGGGGGGGACATTTCACATTACATCATCTTCTAACATGAGGAGTTCTGTCGATACCATGACGAGGAATATGAGAGGAGTGACTACGAGAATAAAGTCTTCGTAGTGAGACAGGACCGTGATCTTCTGTTTCCTCCATAACCACTGCCACACCAACTACAGGTCAAGGTCCAGGCTGGAAAGCCAATTCAAGGCCTCATCCGTCACTTTGTGGATGTCCTGTAGGCCACCACCATGAAATTGGCACCTTGGGCAGTCATACACAATATGAGTAATCGTCTGAGCCATGGGAGAACAATCACAATAAGGTGATCTGACAGCCCCCCCATTTATGTAGAAGGTAGCCACATCTGCCCTGACTAGTTCTGATACTGTTTATTGATGACAAAATCTTCCTAAGCAGATCAAAACCAGGCTGCAGAGCACAGGGATCTTCTACCAGGAAGCCGTTTGTTGGCAGGTTGTTGGACCAGTGTTCTCCCCATATGTCAGATACTGATGGCAGCAGAGCTGAAGAGAATTCGTCCATGGACCAGAGGGGCTTTCTAGATTTGAGGCGTAGACTAGGTGGGTTTATGAGAGTCTGATGTAGGGGCAGGAGTGGGTTGCTCACTGCTTTATTAAATTCCTTAATCGAGGTTTGTCTTCTCTGTATGTGTGATGATGGAGCAATGTTAGATAGAACAGGCAGCCAGGAGAGAGGGGTGCTTCTCACTGTCCCACTAATTGTGGGCATGATAGTTTAGCTGGGTGTCTATAATGTTAGTGTGTATGTGTACTTCTTTCCCAGACAGGGGCACAATATTCTGCTGCAGAGAATGCGAGGGCTAGTGCAGACGACCTTAGGACTTCTACACGACAACCCCAGGTTGTTCCAGCAAGCCTTGATATGATATTATTTCTGGTTTTAATTTTATTAGAGAGGTTGATGATGTGCCTTTTATAGGTTAGGCTTCTGTCCAGGCTCAACCCCAAGGTATTTTGTGTGAAGCTCGTGTTCTACCATTTTTCCACAGAAAGAAAGGTTGAGTTGTCGATTCGCCTCTGCATTGTACAGGTGGAATACTGAGGACACTGTTTTCATTGGATTTGGCTTCAAGTACCACTGCTTAAAGTACTCTTCCATGGTGTTCAGGTCTGTATTTAAGGTTGATTCTAGGTTGGTAAAGGAGGGGGATTGCTGCAAGATCGCTAGGTCATCGGCATACATATACTTGTTTGATCTGGTATGAGGTAGATCATACACGTAGATGTTAAAAAGTATAGGGGATAACACAGAGCCCTGAGGAAGACCGTTGTGAAGGAATCTGGACCTGCTCTTTTTTTCTGCCAATAATGACCTGGATCTTTCTGTTGGAGAGAATAGAATCAAAAAGTTGGAAAGTTTTTTTACACTTTATAATATTTCCTAGTTTTCGGAGGAGGCCCCTGATCCAGACAGTGTCATAAGTAGATGCTAGGTCAATGAAAGTGGCTCCAGATTTAAATTTCTTCTGGAAGCCTGCTTCAATTTGAGTTGTCAGGGCCAGGACCTGGTCACAGCAACTTCTTCCTGGTCTGAAGCCAGCTTGTTCAGTTGGGAGTGCTCTTTTGATGAGTGGTGAAATTCTTTTAAGGAGAATTCTTTCAAAGAGCTTAAAGGTGGTGCAAAGCAAGGAGATGGGTCGCAGGTTTTTCACATCATTTGGATCTTTCCCTGGTTTGGGAATTATTTTGGCTTCCTGCCACAACTTTGGTAGTTTACCAGTCATGATTATTTCTAAGTGACTGAAAAAACAGTATAGGATTTCTGGCAAAATAACAGATTAGTCTGGAAAAAACTGTGGAAGTTAGTAACAATGTAAATTTAATCTCTTTGTACTATTATTATTATAGTATCCTTTACTAATTATCCAAATATTGATTGAAAAGCAGTAAAATCTCATGAGAAGGATGAAACTGAATTCATTAAGTTGTTGCAAGACAACTTCCTCAAACAGCATGTGAGAGAAGGAATCAATATCAAAGAGAGAGTTAGATTTGATTATAGTGTGAGAGGATGTTTCAGTTAAAGATGTAATTATTCTGCCTCTGGTAAGTGAGAGTGATCATGCAGTACTCACTTGGAAAATGGTTAAATTTATGAATGTTCCATTCAGAACAGTTTACACACTGAACTACAAAGCAGGAAATTATGACCAACTGAGGAGTATAATGGATTCAGTGCAGTAGTACTGACTGTATCAAATATTATCAAAGATAAACCTCCAGGGAGTCATCGAGGGAGGCCACATACTACACACACCGGCTATCATACTTATTCTTAAATTCATTCACAATGCTTGCACTCACAACATCAAATGGGAATCCATTCCAATCATGCACCACCCTATGAGAGAAAAATCTAGCCCTCACCTCCATTCTCAGCTTCCAAGGACGCCCTCTAGTCCTTTTCCCAACCTACATAAATTGAAAAATTCCATCAACTGAAATCCTATATGACCTTTCAGAAGTTTGTAAGTCTCAATCATATCATCCCTCTTTCTACTGTTTGCTAGTGTCTGCAGTCTACAAATTCTCAATCTGTCTTCATAATCAGTATTCCACAATCCTGATAACATTTTTAATACTCTCCTTTGCACTCTCTCCACTATATCAAACAATGGAAACCAGAATAGCAAAAGTGAGACTTATCGAGAACTTGTAAAGAGGCAAAATGACATCCTTTTCTTTACAATTGAATGTTCATTTCAGCATTGCAATTATTTTTTGAGTTGTATTTGCAATCTTTGCACATGACCCCTGAACTTCATCCCTAACCTCATCAGTTTCTTCTAGCATAATCCCACTAATATAATACGATACTGGATTTCTAATCACACATAAGTGAATGACTTTACATTTATTGACATTGGAGTCAGTTCAATTTTCCCATGGCCACAAGCCCAGCCTATTGAAATCATTCTGCAAATAGTGTATATTAGCAGTATTCCTGATTATCAAACCTATCTTTGCATCATCAGCAAATAGCTGTATGTTGCTTGTCAAATCCTTCCCAATATCATTAATGTACAGATTGAATAATAGTGGAATGATCCTTGTGGTACATCACTGGTTATCTTAAATCCTGCAGATTCACATCCCCCCCGTATACCACTTTTTGATATCTGTCAGTCAGCCATCCTCTTATCCGTGCTAATATTCTATAACCCAAACCCATATTCTCCAATTCATGCAACAGTCTTTTCGTGCTGTATTCTGGCAAAAGCCTTATCAAAATCCAAAAGTATCATGGTGTATCCATTCCCCTTGTCTAGTTCAATAGTACAGAATGTGAGCAAGTTGCTAAAACATGACCTTCCCTCAGTAAACCCATGTTGTTCATTGCAACGTAGAGATTCACCATCAGTGTCAACCCATTTCTGAATGCAGGCCCTAACCAATTTTTCCAAAATCTTCACTACCACTCCCGAGATACTAATTGGTTGATAGTTGGATACATCAGGTCTTTGCACCACTCTTGTGCAATGGAATTACCATACATTCCTTCCATTTCTGCAAAATCTTCCCTGTTCTGAGACTCATTAAATATCCTGGTCAAAGGAATGGCCAGTTCAGCTGAACCTTCTTTTAGCACACGTGCTGATATTCCATCAGTCCCTATTGCTGAATTCTTATTCAGTTTGTGCAACAGCTCTAATACCTCGGCCTCACACACCAGCGTTTCTTCATATAGTGAAGAGGTAACAGTGAGCTCAATGTTGCATTCACCAGGTTGATAGCTTTTAACAAAATGGGCACTCATTAACTGAACAACCTCTTCTGCATCTGAAACCCTCACGGCATCTAGATTTAGAAGTTATTCTTTCATATTCATTATCCTTTCTTTTAGTGTCACATGGCGATCAGCATTCATTTTTGAAATTATGGATTCAACAACCATGTTAAAATAACTCTTTTTATTATCCTGATGTTTCAATCTTGATATCAAGATCATCATCTAGAGCATACATAAATTTCTGATAATGCCCTGAACACCTTACATAGAATTGACTGGAAAAGCACTAGTTGTCTACATCACACCAAAACATGGTATGAACGCAAATTTAAGAAAGCTTGTGAGATCGTTATCAACCACCCCAATCTAAATAATAAAAACGGTCTATCGTCCCACGAATCCTTCCTCTCTAAGAACAACTATAAACAGGACTGTAGAAAATCCAGGATACTAAATCTAAAATAACAGCTTTAATACTAAAAAATAGGACATCACAGTTAAAGAAAAAAATCTATAAGAAAGAATGTTTATTCATGTAATCATAAATTAAATCTAGCTTGATGTAATTTTTTTTTTTTTTCCCCGCTAGAGGTCATGCCAGTGAGTAGCATGTGATCAAATCATTGTTTCTCTAGCTTACGGTTTGAAATGTAACGTAGCTTGTCTTGTATATTTATGTATGCTCCAGATGATGATCTTGATAGAAACGTTGGGAAAATAAAGTTATTTTAACACGATTGTAGAATCCATAATTTTAAAAAATGAATTTCATATTCATTCTTTCTTTTATTTGCAGCATATCGATAGAATTTTTGTGGGTTGTCTTTAGCACGCAGAGCCAGTTTCTTTTCATATTCAGACTTTGCTTTCCATACAACAGTTGTGACTATTCTAGCCTGCTGCTTATAATTTCCATAACAGACTATACCGTGTGCATAATTCTTATCACATGGTATGCCTTCTACATCATCCTTTTCATATAAATCTGTTGCTTAATAAGATTACACATCCATTTGACTCTTACCTATTTATTCTTCAAACTCTTGGGACACATTCTGATATCACATAATTTAAGCATTGTTTATATGCTTCCCATGTGCTCTGTCAATATTCTTACCATCCAGCAACTGATCTCATTCCACTGAACTCAGGATACTCCTCAGTTAGTCTTCATAATTTCCTGCTTTGTAGTTCAGAATGTAACCGTTTCAGAATGGAACATTCATAAAGTTAGTCACTTCCCAAGTGAGTACAGCATGATCACTGTCACCAACTGGAGGCAGAATAGTTACGTATTTAACTGAAATGCCCTTTGACACTATAATCAAATCTAACACTCATTGACCTTGAGTTATTCTCTCACATGCTGCTTGAGGAAGTTGTCCCACAACAGCTCAATATTCATTTTCATTCTCATGAGATTCCAATGCTACCCCCAATCAATATTTGGATAATTAAAGTCTCCCATTATGATTACTCTTTTTGCTCTCATCTTCTCTATTTGGTGATGCATTTCTTCATCACTAGCAACCGATTCACCAGGTCTGTAACAACACCTCACTATGTAATTGATCTTAGATTCCACCTCACACCAGATGGCTTCAAACTCGCTGTCACATGAATATTGTTAGTAGTAATAGAACAACAATCTGTCTCAACTCTAATTGGATTCAAGTCATCCGATATCATTAGCAGCATGCCCCCTCCTCTTCTATCCTTCCTAAAAATACTGTACCCTTGACACTCAATTCCAGTTAGTAGGTCTGATTCTGATAGCCAGGTCTCACTAATACCTACAATCTGAGGTCGCAACATATTGACTAAGGCAACAAATTCTACCCCTTTGTTTCTGATACTCCTAACATTTGTGTACAGGCATAATAATCTACCTGCATGTTCTTTTGAATACTCTTGCCTGCAGGCTGCATGACATAGTTGGACAACTTGCAGATCTCTATTCTTCTCTAATGCCTTATACATGTAGACATCTTTGCACACATTTGATGGGCCCAAACCGGATGAACACAAAGCCGAAATTGTTCTCTCCTCGTCAATATTTCCATGACAAAGCCCATTCCCATCATTAACACAGTTACATAACATTGTCTCACTTACATTCACATCATTCCTCCCTTAATAATTCAGTTTCCCTGACTCTGTGTTAGGTCTCTTAACAGTTATTAGTTTTTCAAGACTCCCGATACCAAACGTCTCTCTTATACGAATCCAATATTTCATCAAATTCACTCCACACTTCCAAAATCTTGCATCTATTCCTTCTACACAGCCTAGGCATCGAATTGTTTGCCATCATAGCCCTTCTTAATTCATTTTTATCATGGCGAGGTAATATACTGACAATTTTCACTTTCTCACTCTCGCCTCTTCCAACAACCCTTTTATTCCTCCCTATCCCTTCTCTCTCTATCTTTCCAGTAAAAACAGTTTCCACATTTAGCTACTTTCAGATAGCAGTGTCCAAAACCTTTATGAAACCACTTACAAAAATGATTATTTTATAATGTTACCTTGTGCTGTGTGCTCTTTAAGTTAGTCAATATTTGTAACTTTCTTAAAAATAATTAAAATTTTACTATTAAACATTCGTAAACATTTGCAATTTTTTTTGTTGTTGTATACACATTCAGTTCTGAGTATTAATTGATGTTTTAACTGAGTTTCTATGTCATAATGAATGTGTAATGTTAGATCATTTGTAGATTTAAGAGTTAAGAAAAAAAAGTCAATCTATGAAAGGCTGGAAACCTTATGTGGACAGACTTCATATAAAAAATGTTTATCTGCATAATTGTTTCCATAATCAATATGATTAATAATAAATAGTATTTCATAATGATGATGATTATTTTTACTGTATTTTTTTTTTATTAAACAGAGGTCCTTCTAGCCTTGTGGCAACACTTCTGGTAGTATCCTGCTAAACTGCCAGAAGGACCATCATGGGTTTGATCCTAGTTGATGACTAGAGCAGTGTTTCTAAAATTTAACAAACTATTATTAAACGTGTCTATCAGTAAGAAAATAATTATAAATTTGATTTTACAAAACATAATACTAAATTTAAGTTCAAGCGTATCATTAAATTTTATGGCCAAAACTAATTTTTGCAATTTTCAAAACTAATTACAGTAAGGCCTTTAAGAACATTGACCCGAATAGGCTGCCCGTAATCTGGAAATCCAATACCAAGGCTTGGGTTACACGTGTGCTGTTCTCAGACTGGTTCAATAACCACTTCATTCCCCAGGTGAAGGAATATTGTGCCAAGAAAGGAATCCCGTTTAAAGTGCTTCTCCTCCTGAACAATGCCCCCAGCCACCTGGAAGAGTTGGATGACTTTCATTCTGACGTAAAAGTTGTTTACCTGCCTCCTGGAACCACCGCACTGTTGCAACCCATGGATCAAGGCGATATTGTGACTTTCGAAGCCTACTATCTGCAGCATATGTTTTCCCAAGCAATCAAGGTCATTGATAGTGGTGAGGGCATTACGTGATTTATGGAAGAATTATAATATCCTTGACGCTATCAAAAACATCGGCGTGGCATGGGACGAAGTCAAGCGGACAACAATGAACGCTGTGTGGAAGAAACGGTGCAAAATCATTTAAAGGAAGGAGAGCAGACAATGACTGAGTCGTTGAGTTGACACAAGAATTACAGCAAGCAATGGAGACGTGTGTGCAACTGGCAGAGCAATTAGAGCTGGAAGTGGATAATGTTGACGTTAGCAAGCTTCTTTTGAGTCACGATGAAGAGCTTACTAATGATGACCTTATTCAATTGGAGGCATTCCAAAATTCCGAAAAAAATACTATGCCGATTGAACCACCAACTCCAGACATTAAGAAATTTACAACAATGGATCCTACTTCGTCTCAATCTGTACTTTGGATCCGACTTGTTAGTTGCTACGATGTTCTTAAACAAAAAATAGATGCTAGTCGATTTCTAATACAAATATAGAGAAAATTTATATTTATTGACTGCGCCACTCTATATCTGAATTAGTTCAAGAATTGAAGAAAAATCAACCCTCAACTATTTCTCCTTAATATGTTATTAATATATATATACAGGGTGTTCGGGATAAATTTGACATATTTATAATTAATTATATTTTTCCGTAAGTTACATGTATTAACACACACTTCTCTTCATTTAAAAGTTTGGACCCTTCTTCATTCATATACAAGATGTCAGAAAGGATGGATAGCTGGAACCCACCTGAATCATGGAAGAGAATAACTTGTATCATGATGATTCGTGCCCGCCATCAAAATAAGGATATTACGACTGCTGCCCAATGCTCCCTGAATACAGTAAAAACAATCAGGCATGAACTAGAGACTTGCAATGGTGACTACGAGGATGTAGCAAGAAGAAAGATCCCTAGCAGACGATCTGATTGCGTTCGTACAGCAGAATTCCTCGCAAATCTGCAGGAACAGGTGTTGAAGAACCCTGGCATTGGAATTCGGGCTTTGTTCGTGGAGTTGCTAACTGTAGTCAAGCCCTGGATAACAAGGGTAGCCAATGGTAGGCCGTATGTATGGCAGCAGGATTCGGCCCCTTGCCACACCTCTGGGAAAAGTCAAAAATGGTTGTCTGAAAATTTCTACGACTTCACCAGTCCAAATGTTTGGCCTCCAAACTCCCCAGACCTTAACCCCATGGATTATTTTGTATGGGGCGCAGTTGAAAAAGACACCAATCGCACTTCCAGTAATACAAAAGCCCAGTTAATGGATAAAATTAAAACAGTTTTTGCGGCCCTTCCCAGGGAGACTGTAGCATCAGCTTGTTCGAGGTTCCGAAGCAGAATTGAAGCTGTGATCGATGCTAATGGTGGTTATTTTGAGTAAATCTTGTTGATAGTATTGTAATTAACTCTGCCTGTAATGTTTTTTTGTCAATTCATTAAATTTAATAGATACAAAGAAGATTTTCTTTTTCCTTACGAAACTGTCAAATTTATCCCGAACACCCTGTATATACAGGCTGAGTATATTTGACTTACTTAATTCACCGCTTTGGTTTGAATATTTTATGAATGGTGCAGTAAAAGAGATTTAGGCAAAATACAACTTTTGATTAACAAAATAAACATTTAATTTTAAAATCACAAGTTTTACACTTAAGTTTAAATCAGTAATTAAGATATCACAAACATTTTAGCTTCTCTGATAAGTACAATCATACAAACTCAGACAATGGTAAATCCGTCATCTCTAGTACAGTCTTCTTGCAGTTCCTTAAGTTCCAAATACAATAAAATTTGCAGTAACACACCTCTTCACAAACAAACACTTTTAATTTTACACTTCAGTTAATTCTCACCAATAGTTACTGTTAGTATAAGGAAATTCTAGGATGAAACTCTCACACTTTTCTGCATAGGAATATTAACGGTTGGAATAATCTTACCGATTATCTTTTTTCTTCACCTACTCTTATACGTAAACACTTTTTATAACTGTAAACACTTAAACAGTATACGGCACTTGTTAAAATAATTCTTCTAAGCAATAACTGAATTAATCATCGGTCACAATACATATAAACAAACGTTGTTGCATAAAGTACTACTGATCACTCATGAAATAGGGCAACACACAATAATTCCTTAACTTGAGGTTTTATATGCACAGTTGTTCCCTCTTCCAGCATTCAATTAATTCTTTAGACACTACAATTCTAAACACAGCTAACGGTAAACTTCAATTTTACAGCCTTTGCTATTCTCTAGTTACTCAATGCTTTATTTCAAGATTCTGTGTGTCCTTGATAGGTCGGCCCTGAAATTATATCTCAATTCAAGTATCACTAGTCTAATTAATAGTCTCTCAGCTGTTTTCTATAGCTATAATTGTTATTCTACAACTTATTAGCTAACTGCTTCTCGACTAGTAGACTTTATTAGCTGCTTGAGTGACTTGCCGACTTGCTATTATCGTACTGTAATTCCCGAATGCTCCGATTCCAACCCTCTCCTTTCTCTCTCTAATCTATCTCTCTTAATTCATTAATAATTTCAGCGTTCATCGCTTATATATCCGTTCTTCCTGCCTAAATTATTCTCATGATTTCTTTCTAAAACTCTTTTCAATAAACCTTCTCCTCACGTGGTGTTCCAAAACGTGCTCGCTCACTTACATATGTCTCCATGACAACCAAACAAAATATAATAAAATTGAGGTATTGCATAACGCTAAACTTCTACAAACAGGAATAAATAGAGAATATTTACATTTCAATTAATGCACAGTTAAATTATCAAATACAAACTCTTATAATATTAAGATAGTAATAATTAAAATAGCTTAATATTTAATACAGTCTTTTCATTATTAATACATATATCTTTGATTAAATAATTAGATATTAGACAAAATTAAAGTAGTTATATGAATATTAAATTGTAAAATAAGTTGTTTACATTAAATAATATTTACAAGTCTAGCCTTTGTGATGGAAGATCATGTTGGATTCTGTAGCAAATAATAATTACTCCAATCTCTATATATTCAGAATCCAACACTATGCCGATTGAACTGCCAACTCCAGATGTTAAGAAATTTATAACAATGGAACTAGCCAAGGCGTTTAACCTGATAGACATGGTACTAGCAAAATTAGAATTGATGGATCTGAACACCGAGTGGTTCGAGAATGTTAGACGCCATATCCATTCCGATATGTCTAGCTACAAGGCCATCTACGATGACAAAAAGCGTGTGACCACACAATCTACTGTAGACATGTTTGTGAGATGCCGCTCACAATAACGTCAAGATAACAACTCAGACGACCCCGACTACGCTCAGCCTTCAACATCGAGAGGAGTAGAAGTTACCAGAGAACAGCATTTCTCTTCACAACCAACCACCACCAGCGCCGACTCTCCCACTACAGAGCTAAATTAGATGTCACAAGACATTTTTTTATTTGAAAAGTGTTATTTCAGTTTGTTTTTATATTCTTTTATATATTTTTCATACTTTTATAGTTTATATCCAAGTAAATACTGCTGCATGATATTTCATTTATAAAATAATACTGTGTAAATAATATACTGTACATATCTGTATATATACATACATATAATAATAATAAATATTGCAGTTTCTTACGAAGTTACACTTAAGCAATTTATAAATTTGACTTTGACTTACGTAAAATTCAAGTTACGTAAAGGTTTATGGAACGCATTACTTACGTAACTCGGGGGGGGGGGGGTTACTGTACTACGAAAGTGAAGTTGTTTTTTTTTGTATCTACTGACAGAAAATTTTGCAATGGCTGATTTGTGCCTAAATATTTTTACTTCAGAAATTACTAGAACAAGCCTTACTTTAATATACTTCAAACATTCTTTGAATCCTGATGCAAGCTGAGTAACTACATCTTTATGGTCATCAAGCAGTCTACGCAGCATTTCACTATAACGTTTTTCAGTTTCAAAGTCTACAATCTATATAAATAAAATAAAATACACTTAGGAGAAAAAACAGAACCATGAAACTTTAATAATTTAAAATACATAAAATGTACCAACTTTTTGTACTCACTTCCTATACAACCTCTAATACTACATTTGATGACAAAATGAGTTTTGCATATGGTGTCACTAAATTATATTTTATGATGATTACCTGCATTTGAAAAGTTCACAACCCAATGACAAACCAAAATTGTGCAATTTTATTTTGAAAATCATCATTCAATTGTTCTAATGCAGAGAATAAATAATTTCTCAAAGATCTGCAATTAACTGACCATCATGTTCTCCAGATATGATGGCTCCCAACTTAATCCTATGGGGGTTATCTGAAGGAAATTCTGTATGAGAACAAGCCCCAGGCAATCCAAAGCTGAAGGAGAACATTCATGCAGAAATTAGGGGTGCTGCAGTGAGAAACAATAGCAGCTGTCATGGAACATGCCATAGAAAGGGCCTATCTTTGTGAAGCCAAAAATGGAAGACATTTGTTATTTGATTTTTTACAACTAATAAAAAAAAAATCTCCAGGTTCTGTATTTCATTATAACAGAAAAAAATAAGAATAAACATAATTAATAAATAAAAAAGTTAATAAATGTTTAAACCCCTTCGTGACTGTTCATTTGCCAGCCACTACTCTTTCACAGTTCAACTTTAACCCAAATCACAGAACATTTTTCTAGATGGACTAGAAAGTAGAAAGTCAAACAAGGCTGTTTGACTTTCTACTTTCTAGCTTTTCCAGTTCATTATGAAACTAGGGTAAACAGTGAAAGTTAGCTAGTAGAATAGGCAACACAACATCAGCACAATTAAACAACAGGAGCTAATGAAATAAGAAGCATCAATGGTAAAGAGGTGTACCTCACAAATGAAATAAACAATGTCAACATAAATTGGACATGACTAAATTAGGTGAGCTCCTAAATAACTACAAGCTGTTACATTCAGACAATGGTGATCAGAAAAAGGAAGTGGTTATAGTATAGTGAAGCCGAAAATGGAAGGTATTTATGTGATTTGGTTTTTTACAACTAATAAAAAAAATCTCCAGGTTCTGTATTTCATTATAACAGAAAAAAATAACAATAAATATAATTAATAAATAAAAAAGTTAATAAATGTTTAAACCCCTTTGTGACCGTTCGTTTGCCAGCCACTACTCCTTCAACAGTTCAACTTTAACCCAAATCACAGAACACTTTTCTTTTGAATGATTCCTTTTACTGATTTATTTTGGAACAATCTCATGCAAGAATACAGTATTAAATCATCCAACTCAATGCCAACAAATTTATTCTTTCTCAATTATCTACTCATACACCACAGTGCACTATAGGTTTAACAAATGTGTGGAATTATCATACAAACCAGATAGAGACTCATCATTTCTTGAAATACACTATAGACCCATCATAATACCATAGCATATACCATGTTGCAAAACAAAAGTACAATACAGAATTAATGAAAGAATTATGTGTCAGCGATTACCCATACTAGTGATTCACAGTATAACACCAGAGGAGTGAAATAGTTAAGCCATTTATATCATACTGGTTTTCAACCAGCATCTTCAAAATACACAACACACACACACGCGCGCGCGCGCGCGCGCACACACACACACACACACACATATATATATATATATATGAAAGAATGATCATTAACTTGGTTAAGATATATATTTTTTAAAAAGAATTGAATGACTAGAACCAAGATTTAAGTAAAAAGGTTTTAATATAAAAAGACGACTAGTTACGGCTTGTAACAGCCTTCATCAGGTAACATTATAAAAGAAAGAAAAAACACTAAAACACTGAAGCTTAAATAAACTATGAACATTATAGAGAGTCTCTATACATAATTGACATTAAATCGTTGTGGTTGTATTTAAAGCTGTTCTTTCATTTGTTGTACTGTTGGGAAAGTATGTGCTAGTTGCATCTCGTGAACGCCAGTACATGATTACAGCTGAATGACTATCTGGGAGGTTGTAGCTCAAGTTATTATTTAGATGAACAGGATTGAAGTTGATTTCCCTAGATTCCACGATTTTTCTCTCTAGTTCATCATTGCAAAAGAAGATGTTAGTAGATTTTTCCTAGCAGACTTTGAGACTTTGGCTTTCATCATTAGGATTAGCCGAGAAAAGTATATGACTTGATAATGCACTGGCTCGCTGTCTCTTGTAAGTAATGTCCCTCTGTGTTCTTCCATACACAATTCAACAGATTTGTCTATCTGCCCAAAATAAGGAATATCACAATCACACAATATTTTATATACACCAGGGTATTTGAGATGATGATAATGACAAGGTTTTGGGTTGCTTTTTAAGAAATGGATCTTTGGAAGTGGAGTGAACAAAGTTCTAATATTATATTTTCTTAGAACTTTTGCTAATTTATGTGAAACTGTACTCATATAAGGAATAGATATATTGCCTTTGAATCTATTTGTTTCTTCTGAACGACGTCTAGGAGGATTAAGAAGGAATCTTTCAATGATTCTCTTGGAATATCCATTAACTTTGAAAGAAGTTTTGAGATAGTTTATTTCTGTAAGAAGTTCATTTGGGTCATCCAGAAGAGAACGGGCTCTATGTCCCAAGGTGGAAATTATTCCAAGCTTATAAGGAGGGAAGTGATGGGACTGACTATGCAGATATCTGTTGGTATGTGTGGGTTTTCTATATATCGATATTTTGAGTTCACCAGAAGAGCAGGTCAGTTTGACATCAAGAAAAGGCAGGGAATTATCTGTTTCAAGCTCGGCAGTAAACTTAATACTATGATGTCAGCTATTGAGATGTTCGAGGAAAACCATAAGGGAATCATGTCCATGGCTCCAAAGAATGAAGACATCATCTACATAGCGTTTCCAAACTTTAGGAAAAATAAAGGAAGAGATCGCCTTGGTTTCAAAATCCTCTAGGTAAATATTTGTGAGTACAGGGGATAAAGGATTACCCATAGCCAGTCCATGATTTTGCTTGTATATAGTATCTTGAAATCTGAAGTAACCAGACTTGATGTAATGTGTAAGCAAGGCTAACATTTTTTTGGATAACTTGTCCTTGAGTAATGTTAAGACTTCATCTGTTGGAACATTAGTAAACAGAGAAGTTATCTCTACGCTCTCTCCATTCGTTAATTCCTCGTATATATGGTGTTCCTAAAATCCATAAAGAGAACACTCCGGTACGCCCCATTGTAGAAGGTATCAATTCTCCGACATACAACCTTTCAAAATATCTTGCCAAATACCTCAAAAGTTTTTCAGGCAAGTCACCATCCTTTATCAAGAACACTACACATTTTGTTACATACATCAAGGATATAATGAAGATGAAATCATGGCTAGCTTGGACATAACTTCTCTGTTCACTAATGTCCCAACAGATGAAGTCATAACATTACTCAAGGACAAGTTATCCAAAAAAATGTTAGCCTTGCTTAAACATTGCATCAAGTCCAGTATATCTTTTTTCTGGATCGTATAATGCGGATGTTAGGTTCCACAAAAATGCCGCGTTATATAAATCGCGTTATGCGAGACTCAGATCGCACAGAAAAAGTAAGGTTAGGTTCCGAAATCATTTTATTTTTGTTTTGTTTTTAAATTATAAATTGTATGTAAACTTCATTGCACATAATGCATAAATATTTTAGGCAAAATAAAATAAAGTGTATATTTTAATCGTCATCACTCTCTTCAAACTAACATTTCTAGTAGATGGTCTTTATTTATGAGGAGCAAGACATCGTCATTACTTGAAATCTCTTGGACATCATTAGTATAATTCTCATTGCATACTTCGGCAGATTTAGTTATCAAGAAGTCAGTAATAAGACCTTGCTTACCACTATGCTGCAATTCTTTATTAAGTTCATAATATGGAGCTAAACAAACATCCAATTGTCTCTGAATTTTCCGGAGCGCTCCACTGAAGGATCATTATCCGTAAAATAACTTCCTGTCTTGCCAAGTCCAATCCTTCTGCTAATTTCTTTAGAATGAATTCTTTAATGGATTCATTACAATCAGAATCTTTGGCAGAACTTTCCCCGCCATTTGGTTCGACGTCATCTATTAATTGTACCAGTTCCTTCTCATTTAAATCTATTTCCTCATCAATTAATTCCCATCTCATATGCTGATCGAAACTTCAGTCTAGTTCAATTGTTACGTTGGCAGTTTATGGGTGAATTTATCCCTATTAACAAACCCGTATATCGCAAAAGCCCTCTAAGTGGCCATTACTATAAAAAAAAAAAATTTTACATAAAAAAACGCATTACGTATTGTATGTAACTCACCAAAAAATAAAGTGATCAGCTTGAGATTAACACACTTATTTTTAATGTGCTTTCCTGACAGAAAACGAAGACAATTTTCAACAATAAATATTTTATATGGTAAACAATTGACGTACATCATGCTAAAGGGTATTTCCCCTAATATAAATTCGCTACTTATAACTACATGCGTGATACGGGCAGACGCAAATTTAATGAAGATAAAATTTGATTTTTAAGTTGCACTTTGAAAAATATATGAAAAGATAAAGGATTACTACAGTTTGTAGAGCGTCTTATATCGAAATCGCGTTATTTAAGTACCTTGTTGAAGGGTTACAAATCGTAGTAACCCTTCAACAAGGGTTACTACGATTTGTACACCGCGCTATATCAAAACCGCGTTGTATAAGTACCACGTTATATGAGAGTTACCTGTATATATGGAATTTATGAAACTGAAACAGAGCTATGAACTAGATAGTTGTGATAACAAATGTTATCACAACTTTTATCACAAATTGTAACTTGAAAAAAAGTACAATTATGGCACCCTATGGAATGGACAAAAGGAAGTTCATTTAGAGAAGTCAAGATAGATGCAAGCAAGTCTTTGACAAATTAAAGCAGTAATCCCTCTGGTGTTGGTTTATATTGTGAAGTACTACTATAAAAAGCACAACACAAAGTTTATATAACTACTAGCATCTTAACAATTTTCCAAGATTAATCTGTTATTGGATCTCTAGTATTGACCTTAGATTTTGATCATACTAACTGCATCAGTCCACAGATCTTGGCTTTCCTCTGAGGCTTTCCCCCACCCCCATCATTAAACATCAGTTTTGCTAATCTGTCTTTTCCCACTAGGGTTGTTCAAAGTTCAAAACTACATACCCTAACACAAGACTTTCACATACCCCTTCAAGGAATGTGGAGAACCAATAGGGTTTCTGAATATTTAATTGGCACTTGGTGGTGCACCCTAACTGTAGGTATCTTGCATAATGCTAAACAAAGAAGGATAGACTAGGATAGTTGACAAAAGGACCAACTTTTCCTTTTTCATTGTGTCAGTTGCTTTTTCTAAAGCATCAAAAAATTGCTCCACTTCTACCTTAGTAGAACCTTCTGTGAGACCATAGGCACAAATAAGTCTCATTGTCCAGTTCCCCATTCTCATATTTGTCCACATTACTCTACTTGAGATTGACTGCCATTCAAGAAGATTAGCCTCGTATTTTGTGTTGGATACTATGGCTACTCCTTCCTTTCCTTGATTGTCATTGCCTGAATATAATATTTTATATTTATTGCTGAATATAATTTCT